>NC_045127.1:29734309-30034309 GCF_007655135.1 Punica granatum | reverse complement strand
TACACAAGAAGATCACTATCTTGTGGTTCACTGCGATTTATTCCCATCAGCGGGATGATTTCCTTGATATATATATATATATAGAGAGAGAGAGAGAGAGAGAGAGGAGAGAATTGAGATTCAAATATATGAACCAAAGCAAGCAAAATTTCAATAAATATATATTGAGAAAAGCAAAATATAATGCTGACCCTCCAAAAGTAGAGAGAGCTTCATAAGTAGAGTAGAGCTACTTTACTTTACTAAGATAATGGATAACAACATATAAGACCCTAATATGACATGGTACGTACTCTGCTCAAAGTCTTGAACGTCAACAACCTTAATTAATATAAAATATTGAGATCCTTGTCTCCTAACTGGATAAAATATATGATGTCCAAAATAAAGGGGTCCAGAAAAGCTCATCATACTCTCTCTCCAATTGAGTACTGCTACCAATGCTGAAAATAGAAGGACACCCAATTTCAGTTAGCCAGTAATAATTAATTTGGATACCAGCATATTAAATAAATGTTCTGTTTAGAAATATTTGTGCAATTAATAAAGGGTTTTTGAACTCCTTTTTACTTTTTTATAGTTTTCTTTTAAACTTTTTAATAGTATTCTTGTCATTCTTTTCATATTAAGAGGTTTAATTAAAAAATATTGAAGGCTTATTAATCTGACAAAAAGCAGATCAAATCAAAGTTTGATTATATAAGGAAAGAAAAAAGCACAGGTATATTATCTCAGGCAAACCACATAGTTGAATGATGTTTTTTGTAGAACAGCCATTCCATAGACTGAGGACTCAAGATAAACCTTGTATAGCCACAGCTAAAATTTAGAGAGAGCATCTCTTACTAGGTCAAGAACACGATCAGGAAGAATACGAAGATTTGCCGATGGATTCTCTAGGAGCATAGCATCGGAAGCATTCTGTCCTGCTTGCAAAATTGTGCTCGTTGCATCCCGACCTGTCCAATCCCATACTTTCCTCATAAAAATCTTAGGGTGCGTTTGGATTCAGAGTTAAAGTAACTTTGATTTTTATTTTAATTTTGATTGTGGAAAATGACAAATGAGATGTAATTATAAATTTGACTTGAGAAATATGTATTTTTGTTGTGTAATGTCTTGAGTTAAAATTAAAGTTAAAATTTTTGACTTGAGAAATATGTATTTTTGTTGTGTAGTGTGTTGAGTTAAAGTTAAAGTTAAAGTTAAAATTTTTTGTTCCTGAATCTAAACAGGGCCTTAATTTCCGTAATAACTTTATTCACTGTCAAATGGCCAACCATAAGATTTTCATGACGTACTTTACCTTGACATGTTGATTCATAGGAATTATTGTGATTTAATTCAATCAACCACTTATAGATCATCCCTTCTTCAGCTTTAGTATCTCACCCTTTCCGGGGAGAAGATATTTGAGGAATGAAAGATTATACAGATTACCTGGTGCAAATCCAATCACCCGGTTTCCACCCTGACCGACTGCTACTGCCACTGCTACCGCCACCACCAAACCCGAAACCTCTCATACGAGACATGTCACTTCCATCAAATCTACCACCTATTGAATCATCCTTCATTGCACCACACTTGAAGCAGCTGGAGCGGCTTGCAAAGTTGTGGGCCCCGCAGTTGCCGATTGTGCAATACCAGTCGCCTGGTCTAACATCTGGGCCAGTGTTATATATCCCAAATGGCGAGCTGCCCCTTCCTCCGAAGCCTCCATAGTCACCTCTATCACCTGGTCTAGGTTCCCCACATCTTTGGCACGAGTCTCTTCTTTGGAAGTTCAAGTGGTAGCATGACCGACAGTTCCAGTCTCCAGGTCGGCTCATCTTTTCCTGTAACCCCAACCGGTACGTAAGAAAGATTAGACCGTTGAGAAAAATATATATGAAGACCATACATTTGATTGAAAAGTCATTAAATTGTGTGACAAGATAAAAATGACTTCGTATCATCCGTATAGGAATGATACGAAACTAGTTAACATAAGCGACCCATTGCTTGACAAATGGCAAACGACAAACTTATTATCAGTTAGCATTGTACTGCGTTGGCTGGATCAGGGATTTTAGAACCCAGTAAAAGCCAAACGCATGGTCAAGGTAACGGTGAGCTCGATCTCTGGTATATTTTGGAACCATAACAGTGCCCTCGTCAAACGATTTACCCTGAGAGAAGATAGCGAAAGAGGAAATGATGAGTGAACTCTTAGACTGTCACCTTTAGCTAGGAAGCAAGAAGAGAGAATGGAAAAATGCTGGGATATGAAGAAGCCACTGCGGGTAAAGACTCGAGTGTGATACCTTTGAGGGTTTGGAGATATTGTGTGTGTGTATATATATATATATATATGTATATGAATCAGGGCGAATTCAAGATTTTCGTTCGGGGCAAAAATATTACTTGATATAAATAGTACATAAATTTTTTTTTCGAAGGGGGTAAAGTGCAAATTTTACATAAAAAAGTCAAAGTTCATGGGGGCCAATTGCCCCCTAGTATTATATTGGCTCCGCCCCTGATATGAATAGCGGCATGCAATGCAAATGCGCCTCGAGAGTTATAGATTTTGTTGGCTATGCCTATGGGGATCTTTATTTATTTATTTATTTTAAAAAAATTATGAGGATTAGAGAGCAAAACTTTCTTTTTCATATTCCTTCGACTTTTTGGCTTGCCTCGTTGAACAAAGGAATCCGGGATTAACATATTCACTCAATCATTTTCTAAAGAAAAAGAAAGGTTGGAAAATTTAGTTTAATTTGCAAAATTAAGGGGGATTTCAAAGACAGCCAAAGAAAAAGGGAGAGGAGTTCGAGTTGGGTAAAGCTCTCTTTGATTATACATGGTCTTTAGAATTCTTTCTTTCTTTTTTCTTTTTTCTTTTTTTAAGCCGACTATTTTGAGTGCTTTCAATTCATGATTTATATTTTCTTTGAGTTCTATCGTCAGATATTGATCAAGTTCATTATCGCCTGGGTACTACCTGTAATATCTGTACTTCTCCTGTAACTTTATTTTTTTTGGGTTTAAACAGTGAACGTAATTATATTTTTAGGATTCGCGGGATTCACTACAGGCAATATTCGTTAATAGCACTTGAAAAATAGTTACAGCTAATGCATTATTTGTTGCTGATAAAAGCTTTTGGCGAACCCATGACCTCTCACAAACAAGACCAACGCCTTAACCATTGCACCAACGCTTCTTTACATGTCGAAAATTCTAATTTTATTAGAATGGATTTTGTTTCAAATTTTTACTCATTCCCAAAAAAAATTGAATAGAATTTCCTTGGAGATTTTGGTAAAAAAATAATTAGTTATTATTTTTTATTATTTTTCAATTATATTTTTAACGAAAAATAATTTATTAATTTTAAATAAACTTTTGACAGAATTTCCATCAATAATTTTTTGTTTGAGATCTCGAACCAAACAAAATTATATTATGCTGCATGCTAAAGTTTACTGCATTAGCAGCAATAATGTTGAAGTGTTGTTGATAATATTTACTATTTTAGCAGAAAAATATTTCATCGCTTCACTAATTTTTACTAAATCTTGTAGCAAAACATTCACCCAAAAAATCTAGTACCAAAATATTAAGTTGTTGCTAGTACTGACTATTTTAGCAGGAAAGTATTTTGTTAACACTAATGTTTAGTCAGAGTACAACATAATATTAGGTTGTTGCTTAATCATAGTTAATAAGGAAAATAACATCACACAGCACAAACTTTTTCAAGAAATCACACTACAGCACAGAAAAAATAATTTCACAAGACAACACAAAAATTTTTATTTTATCACCGTGTAGCACGTCGTTAATAGTCCGTCAAGTATTGGACGGAATTCTGATGGAGCAACCTTTTTAGGGGTACTTTCAAACAGAAGGGAACTTGAAGGACTAAATTACATTAAATAAAAAATATATATAATTATTTAAAAAAAAAACAAAGCGAAGTGGTGTCCGACAAGGTGGACGGGGTTCTCCGCTGGCCACCCCTGATTGAGGTCACCGGCCAGCGCAAACCAGGCCGGCAACCCCAATAGAGGTGCGAGTGGCTGGGGTTGGAGCCCCTACCCCCAAATTTGGGGGACCCGGCAGCTGGCATCCCCTAAATTGGAGGGGACGGGGACTCCTCCCTTGACCACCGACTCCTCGATTGGGGTCGCCGGCCTTGTCTAAGTAGGTCGGCGACCCTGCTCGGGGCTGGATAGCCAGTGGGGGGAGCCCTCTATCCCAGCCAGCCTTTTTCCCCTTTTTTTATTTTTTGATTTTTGATTTTAAATTTATTTAATGTAATTTAATCCTTCAAATTTCATTTTGTGCGAAAGTATCCTTAAAAAGATTACCACGTTGGAATTCCGTCCAATTCTTGATGGAATACCAACGATGTGCTATATGGTGATAAAAAAATTTCTATGTTATCTTGTGAAATGATTTTGTTTTAAGTGTGATTTTCAGAAAAATTTTGTGCTATGTGGTGTTATTTTTCCTAGTTAATACTTTTAGCCGCAAAACAAATGTCCATTTTCGATTACAAGGGACAGCTGCGGGCAAAATGTCCTTTCTCGTAATAAAATAGACACACAAGATTTCTTATAACTATCCAATTACTGATTCATTCACCTTTCCAAACTAATTAAATGCCGATTTCATTCATCTTCCAATAAAAGATCCAATAATGGCAAAAGTACTGTTAGTTTAGGACATATGCTTAAACATGAGGACAGTGTTTTTAAAGAAGGAGAATGAAATATTTACATATACCTCATGTGAAAATGTACCTAGAATTAGAACATTGGGACCCATAGTGTTGGCCTATACTTATCTCAAATACAAATAAGGGTATAATTAAGGAGAGGTCTTGTCCACTTTCTGCCACATATGAGAACATATTTGAAAAATCTTTTTCTTTTCTTTCTTGAATATTCTGTTTTGTACTTAGAGCTCAATTTTTCTTTTCAAAAATTGAAGTCAAAAGTGTCTCCCAAGCTATTAGAAGCCAAATTTCATTCCCACCCTTTTTCTCTTTTTTGGTTTTCAGTTAATTGAAGCTGATTGATAAAGCAGTGTCATGAGCATATTGACTATTATGCTTCCTCAACAATTCATTCTATTCACCTATGCAGAGATTGGAAATTTTGAATATTGATCAAACTATGTCTTTTCATTCTTTTCTTTGTTTTTTTTCTCCTTTCAAAATGAACAGAAGAAATAAACTATGAGGATGCGATCCAAAAGAATATTGAGCCCTTGGTGAAATTTACCTGTAGTGTAAAAATTTTAAATCCATTAAAAGCACTTTGTGTTTAGTACATACCAAACTGACACCAAATGATATCACTGCTAATATTATATAAATATATATATATATATATATATACACGCACATAGAGAGAGAAAGAGCAGATGACAATATATATATATATACACAACACTACACTCAGGATATTTAGTCAAACTTCCAACAGTCTTATTTTATAAAAGAGGTCAATCCCATCAAACACAAAATACACTTAAATAGCACAAATGCTCGGAGGATGAAAGGTCGTTCATGCTCATTTACCTCTTTTTGATAAGATTAATTCTAGTTAGGCGTCAACTTTAATCTAATTATGATACGCTTTCAATCAATTTGAAATTCTAACATTACAAATAAAATAAAGATTCAATGTATTACTTGAGTCATATTCTCGTATATTTGCATGCTCCTTTTTATGGATAAGGAAAAGAGATTATATGGGGGCATTTTTCGTAATTACAGAAAGGAAATGGGTAAGAGAGTTTCGATAAAGAAAGCCGAAGCCTGATAATGATGAGAGAGAGAGAGGTCCTCGAGAGGCTTCAAATTTTGACCATCTTTTATTTTCTTTTTCTCCCTCTTCTCTTCTTCACTGCTTGCATTGGCTTTTTCACTGTCTTTTTTTTTTCCTTTTATCCTTCACCTCTCTAAGCTCCCTTCTAAAAGCGATGGAAGAATTAACTTGAAATAAATTAATGACAAATTTAAATATATAAAGAACCAAAGAAAGACAAATACCTTAGAATCATATAAAGAGATAAACTTCAATACCCACTAATTTTTTGGATTTTTTTTCGGTTATAAGAGAGATTTATGACACTAGTATAATGAAATAAAAATTCAAATAATTATTAAAGAGACAAATGTAGTCCTTTCACGAGTATCGTATATAAAATCTCTTAGTTACCATGCAAAAGCGTGTGTTACAGCTCTACATTCACTTTGATTTTGGTGGGGGTCTTGGGGAATGGTAAAGAAGGCTGTTGCAAAAATTGCGATAAAGCAAAAGGGGAAACACCGGGCATTGATTCGATTCTCTTTGGGAAGTGATTCCTTGTATTATATTTATAAACCCTCTAAACGTTTATATAGATACTTTCTTGATCTTATAATTTCCTTTTAAGTTTGTGCCTACGTATATGCTACTGCTCTACAATATCTGAGTTCTATTCGTAAAGACGTACAAAAATATGGATCGACTGAGCCTTAACGAGCACTCATTTCCTAAAATTTTTTGATCTTGCACGTGATCATCTAATAATTTGCACAAACTTTTAAAGTATAATATATATTTCTCATTTTCAGACCTCTAATTTCATATTTTCACTTGCTATTCATCTCTTCTCTTCCTTGTTTATTTCTTCCCGATTTTCCTCGAAATTCCCTAAAGAAAAAACGGTGGATTCTCTGAAATTAATTTTTGAATTTAAATCCTCTACATATTTATTTTGGAAATTAATTTTGCAGTCAGCACTTACTTAAGAATAGAAAGCCTAACTTCTGCAGGCGTTTGACCTGCTAACGGCTGAATGGTTCTTATGTTTCCCAGCCGAAAAGGAATAATCTTATTGATACGACCGGAAGAAATTTTCAATTACTATTAAGAAAATTATGGTGAAGCCAGGAAGAAATATATATTTAAATGAAAAACAAAGAAGCCATCTTAATAAGAGAAGATGTAGGAAAATGTATATATTTCACAGTTCAGGGGGTAAATCGCAACATAATGTTTTTCTAGGTCATTGCAATCTTTACTTCGGAAGATATGTCTCCTGCGATGGAGTTAAGTGAAGGCCACATTCAGCATAACTTATTTACTTATTATAAGACAACCCAAGATAAGAGAGAGAATTTAGGTTATATTTCATCAGCTCGATTTCTCTCTTCACATTCACTCTCGATCTATAAGTTGGTGAATATTCATCGGCAGTAAAGAAATTCAGAGTATTTGGGAGAAATCCAACCTACTATTCATAGGTTGTATATTGGTATTTATACTGTAATTGTGTACAAAATTATGGATACAAGTATGGAAAGTGTATCAAGTTGATTATACACAATTAATGACTTGTTATCTTTGATTATCTTTCCCTATACTCCCCCGCAAGCGCAACGGGGAGGGAGGAACGTTGAGCTTGGATTGAAGTGCTGAGAAGCGAGAACTAGTAATTCCTTTGGTAAGACCGTCAGCAAGCTGATCATCAGTGCTGATGAAGTGGATGAGCAGCTACCTGTGAGATGCACGTTCGTGAACAAAATGATAGTCTATTTCAATATGCTTGGTGTCAGCACCCTGTTTTGGCTCACAAGTTAAAGCAATGCGTATCAACAGCAATTTTGGCCATGACTTGAGCATCGATACAGAAGAAAACTCGACAGACCAGCGGGTCAATATTCATCCTCAAGTCAACGGAGACAAGCATATAGCCCAAGCGCACAACAGAGGAACTTCCCTGGTCATCCGGCAATCCTACAGAGCAACCAGAAAACCCAAACAGTCCCCAAGCCGACGTTAACAGAAAACGACATCGACAATGCTTTTTTTTTTTTCCGCCGGTTCATCGGGCCAGTGGAAGATAGTCAATATTGGGCTTCAAAAATCTCTCACAATGCCAAACAGATGAAAAGTGTCTCCGAATATTTTTCGCAGATCTTCTGCTATATATAGAGCAGTTTCTAACAAATACAGACAACTTTTTAGAAGAAATCCAAAAACGCAGGTTCATCAGTCAAAAGTTAATGTTCGATGTCAGGCTCAATTAAACCCCATGGTTCTACAGATCATGAGCCTCAATACAGATTGTTTCTCGGAAATCGTTCAAACCTCCAGAATGACTCCCGAGTGACAGAACGATCCAACCTTTCAGTGGAAATCCATAACCGGAGACTGGCCTAGCGAAACATCGACAAACGAAGTTAGCCTAGCATTGCCTCGACAATTGCAGCGGTCGTACGCAATTGGCCAAATCAGATTGCATAACTGCTTTCAGTTTCACGAATGACCTCCGAGTTACAGAAAACGTTGTTTTTAATAGAAATCCATAACCGGAGGTTCTTTTGGCGAAAACTTAACGCCAAACAGCTGGCTAATACAGTACTAGCAATCCCAAGGCTTAATGTGGAATCCTCAGACCGAACTGCACAAATCATTTAGGCCTCCAAAATGGTTCTAGAATGATTCCAAATGCCCTTTAACAGTCCTTCGAGATCGGTTTTCAACAAACGAAGATCGTAGTGATCTCCGGCTCGTCCAAGCAACTCAGGAAGCAATCTGACAAAATCGACTGCAGACTCATAGGACGTCTTCGGTTCCACATTTACAATACTGGCTTATTGGTCAACCGTTTGGTCTGAACGACTATGCATGTCAAAACGACCAACGCGGAACATAGATACGAGATGCATTCTCAGAAATGGCTAACTTTGCTATGATCGCCTAAAATGAGCAAAATCGGCTTCCGAACAAAAACTATCCGAGCACTTCTTCAAGAAAAATATGGCAATCTTTGGCTTATTTGAATCGTTTTCGCGCGTACATCGCCAATTCGACATTCATTTGAGGCCCCAGCCTCGAACACGCGACCAATCAGGACCTGAGCTTCCTCCCGGCTCTCACCTGTGATCCATGGGACCCATGGCCAGCCCTTGACCGCCCTTCCCTTGTCATCTTCTTCATCAAGCCAACAAGCCAATTTGCTTTTGTCTTCCTCTTCAAAATATCCTTCAATCAACCATTTTTACACTCTTCCATCAACTCCCATCAACACTTATCTTCTTCAAATCAATTCCCCACCCTAATATCACTTAGCAAACTGCCATTCCCCTAAGCATGCCCTTAATTACACTTTGCTTCCACTAATTGCATCATTAGCTTGCCTATATATAGCCTAAGCCTTCTTCAACTTCAAGACACACATTGCCATCATTTCTTGCCATTTTTCACTCAAGCAAAAAGCTCTCAAGCCCCCTTAGATTCAGCAAAAACACAGCAGCAAGCACAGCCCCGAGCAAAGGCCAAAATTGCCAGAAAAAGCAACCGTTTTCTGGCGACAGCTCACCCGACTTAACGAAACTCAACCAAACTTCACACCCCACATGTACTCGACCTCCCAAGTCCATTTTCTTGATTAGTTACAGCATTTGAAGCCTCCAGCCCTCGCTCCAAGCCAGACCAGAATCGGGTCAAAATTCTGATTTCCCGGTTTTCCGGCAACCACCTTTCCAACTTAACTCGGAACTCTACCAAACTTCATACCCCACCTATTTTGGACCCCCTGAGTCCATTTCTGAGGTTAGAATTTCCATTTGAAGCCTCTAATCCATCGAACCAGCTTAGACCAAAACCGAGACAGTTTTACTGTCTCGGGTCCAACTTGCTTCTCCCGGTTGTTCTGGACCATGTGGGCCACCTCGCACCACCATGACCACTAAGCCACCTCAAGCCACGTCTTAGGAGGTTCCGGGAGTCGAGAGGTCCCGTGCACAACCTCCAATTTGAATCGAAGAGGCTGATTTATCTCGACTGCCCAGTCAGGTCAACCTTTCTAGACTGTCTTTAGTTCTTCTTGCAAATCGGGTCGACCCCAGGCTCTTCTTACCAAACCACCGCCACAGCCACCTCTAGGGGTCTCTTAGGAGTCAGGAGCCACCAACCTTGCAGCCAAAGATCACCGAAAGCCTTCCATAGAGCCAATTCTTTCCAGACGCCCAGTCGGGTCTTTTGTTTTTGGCTAACCCGACTTTGCTCTTGATTTCAGAAAATCTAGGCGTGCACTCCTCACGAAACAACCGCAGGCGTGATCCTCAGCCTCTTAGGAGTCTAACGCAACCGGAGCGACACGAAGAAGCTACTCCGATCGACTGAAATAGCCCCGACAAGCCAAGCTGCCAGTCGGGTCGGCCAATCGGGTCGATTGCACCGAGTCGGGTCTGTTGCTTCAGAGGGTAGAACCGACTTCCAGAAGCCGATTTTCTGACTTTCCTCAATTTATCCTCGAATTTCGAGACTAGGTATAACCATTCCCGACTTAGAGGAATTAGGACTTTTACGTTTTCTTTGCGTTTGTGGGGCGATAAGGCAATTTAAGAATCAATTTGCATGCAAGTTTACATTTTTATGCATTTTTACGTTATGTTATGCATGTTGTACGGACCCGAATGTGGACTCTCGTCGGGGCCCGCATTGCGCGCTTTTGGATCGTGCGGCTTGAGAGTGTCCACCTTCCCGTGGGGACGCATGACAGACACGCGTGAGAGAAGGAGTCACCACTTATCATTTTACGACCGGTAGGTCGAGGGCAGATAAGTCACCCGGGTCTAGGGGTATGGAACACCTAGTTTGTTGTTAAGGCATTGATCTGTGCGGAACCGGAAAATCCGTGTTCGGGGGTTCATGTTACGTACGGGCCTATATCCCGCACGCCCTTTCGGTACTCTGGTTTGCTAGGCTTGCATGTTTTATTATTTACCACTTTGAATTAAGTTGCACTCGGCTCGCACGTTTTGACACCGGAGATTCGGTGAACCAAACGATGTCGGTTGAGAAGCCGAGAGAGAAGTAAACCCGTATGTCGGGGAGTTAGTTCACAATCTTGCGTTACAGTTCATCGAACCATGGAGGTTGAATCCCTGCGTGAACCAGAACCGCGAATTCTTGGATTTACTTTCCTTCGGGCAAGCATTAAACCAATTCGATTAATTCAACTCTCGGACCGTTCGCTTACCGACTGGAATTATTACAGAATGAATATACAAAATAAAAGTCCTTACAATGCTCTCGAAAACAATAAATACAAATTACAAATGGCCGAATTCCAGTCGACTCGCGTTCGGTTATTATTCCGCTCTAACTCACCGTGAGTTTAGGGAAACACCGAAAAACTAAAATTCAATGTACGCTCTCACTGAATAGGGCGTTGAACCCTATGAGAGTTGATTAGGGCGTTGGACCCTGTGATCGATGATTAAGGCGTTGAACCCTAATATCATTCAACCTAGGGATCAGGCTCGACCCGCATAGCAAACAAGTGCGAAAAGATAACAAGCAATAGGTAAATAACAGACAATGTGTTTGTATTCACTGAATGTACGTGGATTAATAAGTTTATTAATCCAAGTGTGTTTTTGCAAGCAAATGCCATATGCTAAGCAAATAACGCGTGCCAATGTTTTAGCATTCGGTTTTGGTTTGAGAACCTGACATATCGGGTATCCGTAGTCAAGTTTCATGTGTGTGGATTGTTTTTACAATGATTCGGTGTTGTGACACTGAATTACCATTGAATTAACTCAACTCGTGTTTTGACTCTAGATTTGGAACCTAGAGTTCCACCTAACCATTTTCTAGCATTTGGTTAAGTCGAGTGAAATGACTAGTCAGGTAATTGAAATTTTGATACAGAATACCCAACTGACATCTTAAACGATACTAAGATGACGCCAAATCACAAAATGATGTTTTTGCCCTTGATTTGAAAATTTGTTTTTTCAGAAAAGGAGAACAACACAATACGGATTTCAAAGTATGAGGGTTTTGAAATGGGTATTAACACCGTTTTGTAATTCGTCGACACGAGTTACAAATTAATGTCCAATTCGTGCAAAGTTGTTTAAATTGAATGAATTACCCGTGTGAACGTCCCGATTAACCCGTTCGTGGAATTAATGCTTAAGGTTATTGCCGAATGCATTAATTATGAAAACAATTCGTGATTCGACGACCAAAACGAATCCATAATGATCAAAGATAATTCGGTTGAATAACCAACAATACCCTTATAATCGAATGGATCCAAATAAGTCCTCGATACACAAACCCATGCATGTTTGTTTTAAAAAGGGTTTTAAACGATGTTTTAACATGGGAATCGTGAAGATATTGAATTTACAACTTCACACAATCCGAGAAAACAAACCAAAATCGAGATAAGGAAATCATTCTTGATCCGAGAAAAGCCAAGAGGCTCTCGGTCTCATCTCTCAAGGATGGCCGATTTAAGTCACAAGTGGTTTCTTTGCCTCGGTTTTAATTGTTTTTCGCATGCTCAAGCATCAAACACGATGAATAACACGTTTTTGACAAAAGCCGGTATTACCATGATTTGATTAACTCATTTAAACATGCAAACATTCACAAACATGTTATTTAAGGAATCGATAAAATAATACCGGCTTCATACATGCAAGAACAACAAAATAAACTCGGAAACTAACTTGGATCGAGCCAAGGAGACTAATCTTAACCCGAAAAGAGCAAGTCTCTGCCATCCCATTTAGAGACTTGGCCGAGAGCTTGCTTGCCATTTCCGAGTAGGGATGGTCTTCCGAACGACGATCCAAACCTTTTTGCGGGGCAGGCAGCGGGCATGCGCGGGCAGGCGCGCGGGGCGCGCCCGAGCGCGCAGGAGCGCGCGGCTGGCGCTCGGCTGGCACTATTCACCCGAGAGTGATGATTTCACCCGAAATCTTCTAAAATCACCTGAAATAATAATTTAAAGACTTCAAATGGAAAAACCAACTTCACCAATGAACTCCATGGGTCCAAAATGAGTGGGATATGGAGTTTGAGAATTTTTGAACTTAAGTCGGGATGATGAACATCGGCTTCCGACTTAAGAACTCAAGGCTCTCTTTGGATTTTTTTGGTTTTCTTCTCTTTTCTTTCTAAGTGCTGAAACTTGCTGGTTCTTGATTGTTCTTGGCTATGGAGTTTGAGAGGATTTCTTGAAGGAGATAGGTTGGAGAGAGTGTGCAAGAGGAGAAGTGATTAGGTTAATCACTTTGGGGCTATTTATAGGTAAAGCTAATGACACAATTAGTGAAACAAAGCATCATTAGTGGGCATGCTTAGGAGGGGTGGTTTGCTTAGGGAAATATCTAGCCCTACCCTCTTCCATTTGCATTAATGAAGAAGAGATCAAAGCATTAAATGACATTGAAGAAGAGTTGGAGTGTTGTCTTCAAACTCCTTGGATATTTTTGGCTAAGAGTGAGCAAGAGTGGAAGAGGATAAGGCTTGGCAAATTTCGGCCATCCTTAGGCAAACCGTGGGATCCCACGACTGAAAAGGAAAAACCGAGAGAAAGCTCGGGTCTCGATTGGTCGCTTATTCGAAGTTCGTGGTTTGAATTGAACGTCGAATTGAGCTCAAGATTGGCATTTTTCGTGGAAAATTGTTAAATGTCTATATGAGGCTCGGAAGCCGGTTTTGCTCCTTTTAAGCATTCAGAGCGAGGTTACCCACTTCAAACAGCATATCTTGTATCTGCATCCCACGTCGGTCATTTTGACATAAATTGTCAAATTACGTGGGCGCTTGACCCTTAAGCCGGTAATGCAAATATGGAGCCGGAGATGTCCTAGGAGGCCGAAACTGGATTTCTCAGATTGCTTTCTGAGTTGCTTGGGCGATCCGGAGATCACTGCGATCTCTATTTATCGAGATTGGGCCTCTAAGAACATGAAAAATGCATCTGAGACCCTTAAGGCACTGCTCGGGGGGTCTTGATGAGTTGTGTGATTCATTTCGACGATTTCACATTGAGCGTTGAGATAAGCGGCACTGGAATTGCCAACCATCCGGCGTCAAGTTTCCCCAAAGAGGACCTCCGGATATGGATTTCCACTGAAAATGGTCTTTTGTGCTCCTCGGAGGTTACTCGGGAAACCGAGAAGGGTTTTGCTGTCTATTTTGCCGAATTGCAAATGTCCGCTGGAGTTTTCAGGGCAATGTAGTATGAACTTCATTTGCTGTAATTCCGTCAGATCAGTCTTCGGTTATGCTCATCCGAAGAGGGTTATGCTCTTCCGAAGAGGGGTAATTCCGTCAGATCAGTTTCCATATCGATCATTGCAATCAAAATGGGCTGTTTCTGAGGTTTTTGGCTGCATCCTCTACTCGAGCACGCAGTCAAAGAGGGGCAAGCTGTCAGCACCCCATTTTGACTCACCGATTTAAATTACATCAGCAGCAATAATCCAAGCCATGACTTGAGCAGAATACAGAAAAACGGCTCAACAGAGCAGGAAATCATTATTCATCCTCAAGTCAGCAAAATCAAGCAGATGACATGTACACACGACAGAAGGACTCCAGGGGTCACCAAAGGGTAACAGAGTGACTAGAGAGCTCAACAACGTCCAAAACCGGCATTTCCAGCATACCACGTGGACGGTACTATTTTTCGATAGTTCGCTCGACCGTCGGAAGACAGCCAATATTGGACTTCAAAAATCCACATCGATGCCAAACAGATGAAAAATGTTTTCAAACGCATTTCGCAAATCATCTGCTTTATACAGAACAACTTTCTGTATACAGACAACTTTTCAGTGAAAGTCCAAAAATGTCGGTTTTCCAGAGAAATATTAATTCCAAATGTCAGATTCGGCCATGCCCCACAAGCATACAGAGCACAAGCAATACTTCATATGGTCTCTTGGAAGCCACACAGACACTCCAAATGACTTCCAAGTGACAAAATGGGCATACCCCTCTTCGGAAATGCATAACCGGAGACTGGTCTGACGGAATTACGGCAAACGAAATTCGTACTGCATTGCCCTGAAAACTCTAGCAGACATTCACAATTGGGCAAAACAGACAGCAAAACCCTTTTCAGTTTCCCGAGTAACCTCTGAGGAGTAGAAAACGCCATTTTCAATGGAAATCCATATCTGGAGGTCATTTTTACGAAAACTTGATGTCGGATGCCTACCCTACACAGTGCTAGCCTTCCCAAGGCTCAACGTGGAATCGTCGGAATCAATCACACAACTCATCTAAACCTCCCAAGCAGTGCTTTAGAGGTCTCATGTACACTTTTCAAGTCCTTAGAGATCCAATCTCGACAAACGGAGATCATAGTGATTTCCGGAGTGCCCAAGAAACTCAGAAAGCAATCTGAGAAATCCAGTTTCGACCTCCTAGGACATCTCCGGCTCCACGTTTGCATTATCGGCTTAAGGGACAATTGTTCACGTTGTCTGACAATTTACGTCAAAATGACCAACGTGAGATACAGACACAAGATATGCTGTCAGAAGCGGACAACTTCGCTCTGGTCACCTGTAATGAGCAAAACCGGCTTCCGAGCCAAAAATCACATAAATCTTCCTTTGGGCAAAATGGAGGATTTCGGGCTCGTTTGAATCGTTTTCGCACGCACAATGACAATTCGACATTTGTTTGATCCACGAACCTCGAACACACGATCAATCGAGACCCGAACTTTGGCCCGAACTTACCTCACGACCCGTGGGACCCACGGCCAACTCATTGCCACCTCACCCATGCCCATTGCCGTCCATGTCCCTTGGCTTCTTCCTTCAAGGCAACTTGCATTTGTCTTCCACTTTAAAATATCTAAGTGTTTGAAGACAACACTCCAAGCTCATCAATGCTCTTATCTCTTCTCCATTAATGCAATGGATGAGAATGAAGCTTGATATTTCCTTAAGAAATTCGGATTCTACTGATCCATGCCCTAATTGCACTTTTCTTTACTAATCTTGCATTTAAGCTTTCCTATATATTGTCTAAATGTCATTAACTTAAAAAAACCCCTTCAAGCACTCTCTCTCTAACATTTCTCACTCAAACAAATGCTCTCAACCTCCCAAGAACTTCAGCAAAATCGCAGCAAACAAGAGCCACCCAAAAACCAAGCAAAACACTCAAGACTTAAGTCGGAATCCATCCCGACTTAAATCCAAACTTCACCAAACTTCATATCCTACATGTTTTCGACCCCCTCTATCCATTTCCGACCTTAGATTTCAAGTTTGAAGCTTCTAAGTTAGAGAATCAGCTCAGTACAGAATCGAGAACAGTTTTGCCCCAGCAGGGTCAAAACTTCCAACCCTATTTCCTCACCTTTTCAAGTCGGTCTGAACTTTAAAAACCCATCAAACACCTCCAGGGTTCGTTAGGAGTTGGGAGCCACCGACCTTGCTCAAAAATTCCATCGGAATCCACCGTTATGAATTCCGACCCAAAAACTACTCAGTCGGGCCGGCGTTTCTGACTGTCTGTTCGGTTTTCTTGTAGATCGGGTCCATCCGTGACCCTTTTCGATGAACGACCACTTCTATCACCTCCAGGGGTTAGTTAGGAGTCAGGAGCCATTGGCCTTGCTCAAACATTCCATCGGAATCCACCGTTATGAATTCAGACCCGAAAACTGCCCAGTCGGGCCAGTTTCCAGACGTGCTCTGCTTTCGGTGATTTTTGCAGGACTGTACGGGTCGACCCGACAACTCTGGGAACAAACGACCACCACGGTCACCTAGAGGGGTCCCTTGGCTACCCAAGGCCGCCGACCTTGCCTCAAAATTCCATCGAGAGCCTCCGTGGCGATGACCGACCCGACTTGTGCCAGTCGGGTCTGTCCACCCTTCCAGTCGGGTCTTTTGCTACCATTCGGGTCTGTTCAAGCCAAAACAGCCCAAACCTGACCCACCGATGGTCCAACCCGACTCTTGAAGGTCCCATCCCGCCTCTCGGGACTAGGTATGACCATTCCTGACTTAGAGGAGCTGGGACTTTTATATTATTGTTGTGTTTATGGAGTTTTAAGGGGTTTTAAGCATGATTTTAATTCCGAACTTTAATTTTATGCAATTTCCTTATTACATCATGCATGTTTATCATCGTTTAACGTGCTAGTATGTCGGGAAATATTTAAATCGAAGTCGAGGAAACCATCCCGACCCGGAAAAGCCGAGATCGTTCGGGTTAACCTCTCCATGAGGTAACCGAGAGCATTCTTGACCTTTTTGGGTCAAGACCGAATTCCTTTGCCCCAATTTAAATTGTTTCCCGAGTTTTATTATTTTTCTCACATCCATGAAGTCGGTATTGTTTTATCGATTTCTTAAATAATATGTTTGTACATGTTTGCATGTTTGAATGTGTTATTTAAATCATGATAATACCGACTTTCGTTTAATCGTGTTATTTAACATGTTTGATGTTTGAGCATGCGAGAAACGATTCAAAAGAAGACGGGGAAAACTCGTGAAACCAAATACAAGGCATGACACCTCTCGGCTTTCTCCAATTAGAATAGGCCGAGAGTCTCATGGAGTTATTCGGGTTCCATGAGGCTTCCTTTTCCCGTTTTAAATCCGTTCTCGGATTTCGTGTAATTTGCAAGTTCAATTACATTGAGAATTTCACATGAAATGTCTTTCCAAACCAAAATATGCATGGATTCGCAATTCGGAGACCCTTTCGAGCCTATTAGGACCAAAGGGTGTTTCGACCATCATTGGCCGAATCATCCTCGGTCTTTCTTGACCCGTCTTGGCCGCCGAGTCACGAATCGTTTTTACAATTAATGCATTCGGCACAACCCTTAAGCATTAATTTCACGAACGGGTTAATCGGGACGCTCACGTGATTAAACCCACTTCATAATGATAAAGTTTACACGAATCAACCATTAACTGATAACTCGCGTCGATGAGTTGCCAAATGACGTTGGTGCCCTTTTCAAACTTATCAATTTCAAAACCCGAAATGCGTGGTCCGATGTAACATGGACGTCTGAAAAGGGCTTCTCTGTCTCAACTTGGGTTTTTACCTGATTCCAAGTAACTCAGGTCAGGATACAGAAGATCTTGCACAACCCTGGACGATCTAGGGAATTGGTCGACACCGGCTACAGGCCGAGGTGGCCCGCACTATGATGTTTCCCCTATTCTTAAAACAATTTTCAAATAAAGGGCAAAATCGTCTTTTCACAATTCAGCGACACCCTTAGGTTAGCATGACAGAAACGCTACAGTACGTGATAAGAACGGGCTACTTGTTCAGGTGCATGTTCATCTGCATAGCCTTTTCTTATCTAATTGATGAGTTTCTGTCATCCTAACATAAACTCGGGTAACTAGAAAGGTTATCTCTGTCAGAAACATGCAAAATACTGATTAACTTTTCACTCGACTTAACCAAATCCTAGAAAATGGTTAGGCGGAACTCTAGGTTCCAAATCTAGAGTCAAAATACAAGTTTGGATCAATTCAGTGGTAATTTAGTGTCACAACACCAAATCACTATAAAAGCAATCCACACACACGAAACTTGACTACGGACACCCGACAAGTCAGGTTCTCAAACCAAAGCCGAATGCTAAAACATTGGCACACGTTTTTTTGTCTAGGGTAGGATTTGCATGCCAAAATACCCCGGATTAATAAACTTGCTAATCCACGTACATTCGATGAATACAAACACATTGTCTGTTATTTACCCGTTGCTTGTTATCTTTCCGCACCCGTTTGCCATGCGGGTCGAGTCTGATCCCTAGGCCGAATAATATTAGGGTTCAACGCCCTAATCATCGATCACAGGGTCCAACACCCTAATCAACACTCACAGGGTCCAACGCCCTATTCAGTGAGAGCGTGCATTGAATTTCTGTTTTTTCGGTGTTTCCCTAAACTCACGGTGAGTTAGAGTGGAATAATAACCGAACGCGAAACGACTGGAATTCGACCATTTTGTAATTTGTATTTATTGTTTTCGAGAGCGCTGTAAGGATTTTATTTTGTACATTTGTTCTGTAAGAATTCCAGTCGATGAGCGAACGGTCCGAGAGTCGAATTAATCGAATCGGTCTAATGCTTGCCCAGACACAAGTAAATCCAAGATCTCGCGGTTTTGGTTCACGCAGGGATTCAACCTCCATGGTTCGATGAACTGTAAAGCAAGATTGTGAACCAACTCCCCGACATACGGGCTTACTTCTTTCTCGGCTTCTCAACCGACATCGTTTAATTCATCGAATCTTCGGTGTCAAAACGTGCGAGCCGAGCGCAACTTAATCAATGCGGTAAATAATAAAACATGCAAGCCTAGCAAACCAGAGTACCTAAAGTGCGTGCTGGATATAGGCCCGCACGTAACATGAACCCCCGAACACGGACTTTCCGGTTCCGCACTGTCAGCACCCCATTTTGGCTCACCTTTCCAAACAACGATATCAGCAATGGTCCAAGCCACAACTTGAGCAGAATACAGAAAAACGACTTAACAGAGCAGAAATCAGTATTCATCCTCAAGTCGGCAAAATTGAGCAGAAGACATACACACATGACAGAAGGACTCTAGGAGTCACCAAAGGGTAACATAGTGGCTAGAGAGCTCAACAACGTCCAAAACCGGCATTTCCAATGTACCACATAGATGATTCTATTTTTCGATAGTTCGCACTATCATCGGAAGATAGCCAATATTGGACTCCAAAAATCCACTCCAATGCCAAACAGATGAAAAATGTCCCCAAAAGCATTTTGCAAATCATCTGCTCTATACAGAACAACTTTCTGTATACAGACAACTTTTCAGTGGAAGTCCAAAAATGCCGGTTTCTTGGAGAAAAGTTAATTCCAAATATCAGATACGGCCACGCCCCGCAATCATACAGAGCACGTGCAGAGCTTCAGATTGTCTTTTGGAAGCCATACAAACACCCCGAATGACTTCCGAGCGACAAAATGGGCATACCCCTCTTCGGAAGAGCATAATCGGAGACTGGTCTGATGGAATTACGGCAAACAAAGTTCACACTACATTGCCCTGAAAACTCCAGCGGACATTCGCAATTGGGCGAAACAGACAGTAAAACCCTTCTCGGTTTCCCGAGTGACCTCCGAGGAGCACAAAAGACCATTTTCAGTGGAAATCCATATCCGGAGGTCCTCTTTGGGGAAACTTGACGCCGGATGGTTGGCAATTCCAGAGCCGCTTATCTCAACGCTCAATGTGGAATCGTCGGAATGAATCACACAACTCATCTAGACCCCTCGAGCAGTGCTGTAAGGGGCTTAGATGCACTTTACATATCCTTAGAGGCCTAATCTCAGCAAACAGAGATCACAGTAATCTCCGATCGCCCAAGAAACTCAGAAAACATTCTGAGAAATCCAGTTTCGGCCTCTTAGGACATCTCCGGCCCCATATTTTCATTTACCGGCTTAAGGGACAAGTGCCCAAGTAATTTGACAATTTCTGTCAAAATGATCGACGTGGGATGCAGATACAAGATATGCTGTCAGAAGTGGGTAACCTCGCTCTGAATGCATAAAAGGAGCAAAACCGGCTTCCGAGCCTCATACAGATATTTGGCAATTCCTCACGGAAAATGTCAATCTCGGATTCATTAAATCCGTTTCCTCGCGTATATCGATAATTCGACGTTCAATTCAAACCACGAACTTCGAATGCGCGATCAATCGAGACCCGAGCTTTTTCCCTGTTTCTCCTCTTCGGTCGTGGGACCCACGGACTACCCAAGATGAGTCACCCCTTTGCTCTAGAAGCTTCCTCTTCTTCTTCAATGCAAGAAGCCAACTTGCATTCTTAGCCAAAATATCCAAAGAGTTTGAAGACAACACTCCAACTCTTCTTCAATGCCATTTAATGCTTTGATCTCTTCTTCCTTAATGCAAATGGAAGAGGATAGGGCTAGATATTTCCTTAAGCAAACCGTCCATCCTAAGCATGCCCACTAATGATGCTTTGTTTCACTAATTGTGGCATTAGTTTTGCCTATAAATGGCCCAAAAGTGATTAAGATAATCACTTCTCCTCTTACACACTTCTCACTAGCTTTCTCCCTCTAAAATCCTCTCAAACTCCATAGCTAAGAGCAGCCAAGAACCAGCAAGCTTCATCTAAAAAAAATAGAAAAGAAAACATCGAGCAAAACACGAAGTTCTTAAGTCGGAAGCCAGTGTTCATCATCCCGACTTAACTTCAAAATTTCCCAAACTCCATATCCCACTCATTTTGGACCCATGGAGTTCATTGGTGAAGTTGGTTTTTCCATTTGAAGTCTTTAAATTATTGTTTCAGGTCAAATAGTGCATTTCGGGTGAAATCGCTACTCTCGGGTGAATAGTGACACACCAGCGCCAGTTGCGCGAACGCCCACGCGCCCCGCGCGCACGCCTGCACGTCCGCGCGCCTGCCCGCGCCCCCGCACGCCTCCCGTGCACTCCAGCCGCACGCCCCGTGTGCCTAGCTCCCCGAATGTACATGCCCTTGCACCCGAGCACTTTTCCAAGCGTTCAACCGAGTCGCCCGACTCTCGAACACTTCCCCGACTCTTTCCTCGTATCCCGAGGCTAGGTAAAACTTTCTTGACTTAGAGAAGTTAGAACCTTTTACATTATTTGCATGGCTATGGAGTAATATGGCGTTTTATGCATGTTTAACTTGCAAGACTTAATTTTTATACACTTTTACATTATATCATGCATGTTTATCCTCGATTAACATGTTAGCATGTCGAGAAACGTTTGGATCGACCCTTGGAAGACCTTCCCGACCCTAAATAAGCAAAAGAGCTCTCGGGTTTGCCTCAAGAAGAGGTGACCGAGGCTTGGCTTGCTTTCCTCGGGTTAAGATCGGCCTTCTTAGCCCGATCCAAGCTTGATTCCCGAGTTTTCTCGTGTTTTCTTACGTGCATGAAGTCGGTATTATTTTATCGATTCCTTAAATAACTTGTTTGTGCATGTTTGCATGTTCGAATGCGTTATTCAAATCATGGCAATACCGACTTTCGTTTAATCGTGTCGTTTATCATGTCTGTCATTTAAGCATGCGAGAAATGATTCGAAACGAGACAGGGAAACCTCGTGGAACCCCATTCGGGCCATGAGACCTCTCGGCTATCTCCAAGGAGAAGTAACCGAGAGCCTTTTAGACTCGTACGGGTTGCATGAGGCTTCCTCTTCCCGTTTTGAGTCCGTTCTCGGCTTTCGTGTAATTTGCAATTTACATTATGGTCGCAATATCGCATGAAAATGTCTTGTCAAAACAAAGCATGCATGGATTCAGGTATCGATGACTCATTCGGGTCCATTCGGTTACGAGGGTAGTTTCGGTCATTGGACCAAATTATCCTCGATCTTTATGGAATCGTCTTGGTCTTCGAGTCGCGAATCGTTTTCACAATTAATGCATTCGGTACAACCCTTAAGCATTAATTCCACAAACGGGTTAATCGGGACGCTCACATGATTAAACCCACTTCACATTGATAAGGTTTACACAAATGGGCCATTAACTGATAACTCGCGTCGATGAGTTGTCAAATGACGTTGGTGCCCTTTTCAAACTTATCAATTTCAAAACCCGAAACGCACGGTCCGATGTAGCATGGACGTCTGAAAAGGGCTTATGTGTCTCAACTTGAGTTTTTACCTGATTCCAGGTAACTCAGGTTAGGATACAGAAGATCTTTCTAGATCACTTCCGGGCAGATCGACTGGTTCTTTGGCTTTTTCGAGGTTCTTGCACAACCCTGGAAGATCCATGGAATTGGTCGACACCGGCTACAGGCCGAGGTGGCCCGCACTGCGATGTTTCCCCTTTTCTGAAAACAATTTTCAAATAAAGGGCAAAATCGTCTTTTCACAATTCAGGGACACCCTTAAGGTTAGCATGACAAAAACACTACAGTACGGGATAAGAACGAGCTACCTGTTCAGGTGCAGGTTCATCTGTATAGCATTTTCTTATCTAACTGATGAGTTCTGTCATCCTAACATAGACTCGGGTGACTAGAACGGTTATCTCTGTCAGAAAACATGCAAAATGCTGATTAACCTTTCACTCGACCTAACCAAACACTAGATAATGGTTAGGAGGAATTCTAGATTCCAAATCTAGAGTCAAAACACGAGTTTGGCTAATTCAGTGGAAATTCAGTGTCACAATACAGAACAATTGTAAAAGCAATCCACACACATGAGATTTGACTCTCTTTGTCAAGTTCTCAAAACAAAGCCGAATGCTAAAACATTGGCACGTGCTTGTTTGTCTAGGGTAGGATTTGCATGCCAAAATACCCCGGATTAACAACTTGTTAAAACACGTACACTCGATAATAACAAACACCTTGTCTGTTATTTACCTGTTGCGTGTTATCTTTCCGCACTTGTTTGCCATGCGGGTCGAGCTTGATCCCTAGGCCGAATAATATTAGGGTTCAACGCCCTAATCATCGATCACAGGGTTCAACACCCTAATCAACACTCACAGGGTCCAACGCCCTATTCAGTGAGAGAGTCCATTGAATTTCAGTTCTTCGGTCTTTTTCCCTAAACTCACGGTGAGTTAGAATGGAATAATAACCGAGCGCGAGTCGACTGGAATTCGGCCATTTGTTATTTGTATTTATTGTTTTCGAGAGCATTATAAGGATTTTATTTTGTACATTTATTCTGTAAGAATTCCAATTGGTGAGCGAATGGTCCGAGAGTCGAATTAATCGAATCGGTCTAATGCTTGCCCAGATACAAGTAAATCCAAGAACTCGCGGTTCTGGTTCACGCAGGGATTCAACCTCCTTGGTTCGATGAACTGTAACGCAAGATTGTGAAGCAACTCTCCGACATACGGGTTTACTTCTCTCTCGGCTTCTCAACCGACATCGTCTGGTTCACCACCGAATCTCCTGTGTCAAAACGTGCGAGCCGAGTGCAACTTAATCCATGCGGTAAATAATAAAACACGCAAACCTAGTAAACCAGAGCACCGAAAGGGCGTGCGGGATATAGACCCGCACGTAACATGAACCCCCGAACACGGATTTTCCGGTTCCGCACAAACCAATGCCTTAACGACAAACTAGGTGTTCCATACCCCTAGACCTGGGTAACTTATCCGCTCTCGACCTTCGGGTCGTAAAATGATAAGTGGCGACTCCTTCTCTCACGCGTATCGGTCACGCGTCCCCACGGGAAGGTGGACACTCCCAAGCCGCGCGATCCAAAAGCGCGCATGCGGGCCCTGACGAAAGTCCACATTCGGGTCCGTACAGCTTGGCGACTCCACTGGGAACATACTTTGTGGGTTCAGGCTCAACTCGTTTGCTTTGCTTGCATGTTTATTTACCGCTTTCAGTACATTTCCCGGATATCTACTTTACGCACTTTTACTTAAAAGCGCTTGCATTACATATCACGGTAGCACTAGGTACCTATGGGTCGCATCCCACGACCGATTTTAGGCAACCCGGGTTAGACAGGGGTTCGAAGTAGGGGTACGGCGCACAGTTCGACTGTCGTTTAGGCCTTGAAAAGAATCCCGCCCGATTTCAAGGAATTGACACCCTTGAGTCAAGGGCCTCCATCCCTAGGTAGCACGGTCCCTGTAGCACTGAACCATGCATCGTGCTATGCTTCCATGCAAGCCTTCTACCCGACTTCGGCAACAGTCTATCGAGTCGGCCTGCAAGCCACTTGAGTCTTTTCCATTTCAAGAGCGGTGTACATGTACCTTGTAATTTATTAAGCCGTGGGCATTTATTTTTCGCACTCATGCATCATACAGTTTTCAAAATTAAGGTGTCATTCGCACTGATGAGTCCTAAGCTGATCTTCTTTACATCTTGGTAAGGGATGTCGCATTCGGCTTCCTTTCTGCGCCTCGACAGAATCACGCCACCGCTTGAGCAGATCAGTCACATATGGACCACCCTGCGTCAAATTGACCGAAGCTATATCACTTCCTTCGTCGGAGATGTGCCCATGCTCTCCACACGCCGAGTAGATTGGAATTTCCTAGGAGCAGCTGTGACGTTCTAGGATCCAACCCATGCAGTCTTCAACATTCAGGGTACAGAGCTTACGCCTATCATTGAGGAGTATCGGACCCTCATTGGCAGGACTGCTATTTCCCACGGCATTGTGGAGCCTAACCTCCGTACTACTCGATTGGTCTTCGTCTCGCGCCTACTCAGGGTGCACAGATCTCAACTGCATGCCGAACTTGCATACTCCGGAGGCACTGAGATAGTAACCACGAAACTTCTCTGCTTTATCGAATCACAAGCACGCGAGATCGAGGGGACATTTTTCAAGCAAACTTATGTCATGCAGTTTTGCTCCTTATTTTTGGAACCCTTTTATTCCCTAGCGCAGTCGATCGCATCGACGCAGCTTTGGCTAGCGTCATCCTCCAAGTGGTCGGAGGCCGCGGGTACGAGGTAGCCCTAGTGGCTGAGACCATTCGGTCGCTCGACCGCGTTACGCGAACAGCTGATCGAAGGTTGAGGGGGTCCCCAATCCTTTTGCAAATTTGGCTACAAAGCCACGCAAGCCCCTTTGGCCTCGTGCCCCCAGTTCTGTTTTTCAACCACTCGGAGTCGATCATTTCCCGATTACTACCTTTAGTGCACGTGGAAGAACGCAAGGTTGCCGAGTGGATCAAAAGTTTTCGTGAAATATCACCCAAGGGCTTTAAGTGGCGTGCCGCGTGGATGCCACCCTGACCCATGGCCCTTAGATCCCATGATTTTAACGGAATCCCACTTTTGAGCCATGCGAGGTCCACCACTTACTTCCCGTCGCGAGTAATGAGGCAGTTCGGTAGCCTACAGACAGTCCCCGAGGACACGGCACGGACTAGGTTTGAACACACTTGGCGGGAGGATCAGATGTCCGTAGATTGCCAAAGTGATATCCAACAGGTCCTATCCGCATGGCGCACTGCGGTCACAGAGCTACCTTACTTTCCCGAACACCCTACTCAAGATGAACGGGATTTTCAGGCTACAGAAGAGTACATCCTCCGTTTCTACCGGCGGAGTTCGTTAGTACACGAAGATTTCACCGGCTCTCCACAACTTGAGGATAGCACACCATGAGGGGCACCTTCAACTTCGAGCATCGCCGTCCAAGCGGAACTCACTAGCCTCAGGTCCGAGAGGGACCACCTTCGTTGGGAGGTTGCCGAGAAAGATGAGCAACTCATCGATCAGCGCCAGCTTCAAAGGGAGCTCGCCCAAGCACGCGTCGAGTTACAGAGACGCGATCAGGAGTTGGCACGTGCGAACGCTACCCTGGAGAGGTCCAAGAAGAGCACCCATGGAGGTCCCCACCCATCTTAGGATAGATATCTCCACTAGGCTTTCGCCTGGAATTGGTGTTTTCCGTGGCAATGTTCACTTGTGCCCCGAGCGGGATGGAAGATCGACTTAAGGATTTATTTTCCAAACTGCATTGTATTTTAAACTCTTTGAATCAATGCGAACGACAGCATTAGCTTTCAAAACTCACGCATTGCATACATTTGATATATTTATTGTCTTGCGGCTACAACGCATTTCCGCACGATAGACAAGTTGTGCCGACCTTCGCGGGTAGACCACCCGCGGTCTTCACCTCTCCATGGCGAGACGTGCTATGACCAGAGGCCGTCCATCCCGGCCACCTGTCCCGTACGACATGTGAGTTGTGATAACCTTCGCGGGTAGACCACTCGCGGTCTTCACCTCTCCATGGCGAGACGTGCTATGACCAGAGGCCGTCCAGCCCGGCCACCCACCTCGCACGATAGGCGAGTCGTGCCCACTTTCGCGGGCAGGCCACTCGCGCCCTTCACCCTTCCTCCACGGCAAGACGAACTGTGGCCCGAGGGCCGATCAACCTTCCCAGGCGAAGTTAACCAACACTAACTTCTTCCTAACAGAGAGTGTCACCGCGTGATCGGACACACATCCCTCCGCGTGACCCCACACTTCTACCAATGATAAAGCGTGCCTCACACATGTCCAAGTATGTTCACACCAACTCATACATGCCTGCTCAACGTATCAATGCATGTCTCTCGGTGTGCTCGCACGACGCCTACTAGGCCAGTTCGCTTCCCTACACTCTTGCATTGAAATCTTGAACAGTTCATGCTCCTTCATTGTTTTCTTTTCCCATTACAGGAAATTCTCAACAAGAAGACAGCCTGAATACTGAGCGACCACAATTGAGATAACAAACGTCTCTCATCCAGCTCATTGGGATTTCAACACTAAGTCCCCATCCTTACTCCACAGAGCAATACCGCAAGCAAATCAGCGTCACCGCCTTGCAGCGCTCTGCGCTGTTCCCCAGCATTGACCTTTGCTTTTGCATCTCTTGCACTTTCTTATCGAGCATGCATTTACTGCATTGGGCTTCGGCCCCGCATCGGGCTCTGACCCAGCATCAGGCTCCCGCCCCGCATTTACTGCATTGGGCTTCGGCCTCACATCGGGCTCCGGCTCTTCATCGGGCTTTGGCCCCACTTTTGGGCTTCGGCCTCGCATCAGGCCTCGGTCCTGCATTTACTACTTTCGGACCCGGCCCAGCATTTACTGCTTTTGGGCTCTGGCCCCGCATTTACTGCTTTCAGGTTTTGACACCTCGCATTTACTGCTTTCAGGCTCATCTGAAATCCAAAATCGACTTGGATTCAAATTCATCCAAGCGATACTTCAAGGAGCATGTCTACTCCTTCCACTGCAAAGACAGAAAGTGACAGCTCCACAAACAGAGCATGACCCAACTCTCGATCGCAGACCAGCACAGTCATGCCTCCGATCAAAGAATGGATCTCATCCACCTCCGTTGTGGTCACCGACTAAACACTGGGGCAACACGCGCAGTTCTCTTTAAACTCTTTGTTGCTTTCATTCAAATGCATTCGCACAAATGGGCTCCCGACATGAACAAATCCTTCAATGGAGCATTAGGACAGTCTCGAAGACGCCCTATCAGTTCTGTTAGACCTGTTCGACTCACCTGTCCTCATGGGACCCGGCTCCTCGAGCCTTCCCTAGGACGGCTGCGCATGCCTACTCGCAATTAAGGAAAACATGCTTATGTGACCTCAGTCATGGTCTAACCACTCCAGAGTGGTGATGACTACATTCCCGGAAACAAATGTCATCCACACGCGACACCCCATGGGTCGCGTGCGGGACAAAAGGGATTTTCCCATGGGTCCACTCCATATTTCTTACCGCATACTCCACCGCACAGTCGCCTAACACACCATCTTCTTTGTCATCTTTTACAGGGACACGCCGGTCACAGGCAAAGAATGATGCACAGGCTCACGCCTTTCCGAGAACTCCTCTCGAGCCTCCTCCCTTATACTTTGACAGGGAAGGGGCTCGGCACGGAGGTACCCCCTATAAAGCTAAAGACAAAAACAACTGAGCGAGCCATATGCCATCAACGCAACCATTTCAGTTGACATTGACGACATGAGACGGCCAGGGGCGACAGTTGCACAAACCGCCCACCACGAGTCACATCGACGATAAAGACCGGGACATTCGCGTTCAACGCTTACACCGAGACCACCTCGGACATCATCCACCCACGATAAGCATTTCCAAGCGACGTACACTGGGGCATCCCCGGTTGAAGTTCACACTAGCACAACTTTTCCAAGCGACGTACACTGGGGCATCCCCGGTTGAAGTTCGCGCCAACACAACCCCGGCAAGCGACGTACACTAGGCCTCCCTGGTTGAAGTTCGCCCCGAGGTCGCCATTGTGGGTCAATCCAGCAAGTGGCGTTGGAACGCTCCTGGTCATTTGCGTCAAGTCCAGGCCTCCTCCACAACAAGCACCAAGACAACTTCGGCCACTGATTCCCTAGGGCAAATTTGTATTTTCCTTCTAGACAATAGGGGAATTCACCTGAAGAGATTGCAAGGGCAAATGACACGAAATTCAACTTTCGAGTGCACAGGAGTCAAACTTCCAAGAAAGCCGGTCCTCACAAAATAGGGCTAGCAACACACAACAAGTCTCCACTAGGCGAAGCACACCAAAGTGGCCTCGGCAATACAAAGTCGAGGAGTTTCAAACAAAGACACGGGGCACAAAACAAACCCCAGCTGCAAGGAAAAAAAACAGAGCGAAAAGAAGCGGGAAAAACCCGCCAATGAAGAGAGAGAGAAAAGACGCGGAAAAAAAAAACCGCCAATGAACAAAACAAGGCAACGCCGACGTTCACCAAAAGCACCGGCACCGCCAATTCGAAAGCAGTCAATAAACCCCGGAAAAAAAAGGGGGAGCAGCAAACACAATTCCTCGACGGAGACATAACACAATGCACTCGGAGGTTGAATCCTTCGAACCCTTCGCCCTTGCAAACTCGAGAGATAAAAGAATCGAGCCCGCTAGGTCGAAAATCCCTTTTGGGGCAGCCTAGGCAAAAGTTAGGGTAAAAGAGAGGCATGACTGGAAACCCTTCGGGGCGGTTGTGGCAAAAGGAGAGCTCTTCCCCTTTAGGTTGAGAGGTGCGGCCCCGAGGTGGGTGACCGTAGCAAAAGGAGAGTTAAACGAGAGATGGATAAAAATGACCCCCTGGTTCCTCACACATCGTGCGGACAAGGGATCCCCAAGGAAAGTGGCCAGGTTATCTATTTCAACATGATCCCCGATCAGCCCTCCAATACAGCTCAACCATCCAGCGCGAAGGATTCCTCCTCAAGCATAGTGGGCAAACCGAGCATGCCATCCAAGCAGTTCGGTACAACCTACACAACAGAAGGACGAAGGAAAATAGGGGTACATCTCACTGCAGGCGTGAACCCGTGTATCCTTTTAGCCTGGGGCAACGTACTTCCCAAGCTTTCTCTTTTCTCTTTGTCTTTGCATAACTCCAAATGGGTCACAGCCACCCTTCAACAGGCTATCACAGAGCCAAAATCCTAGACATTCCTATCCGAGAGTCTAGTCATAACGCTTTGGAAATGGTCAGACCGAGTCTGACCAAATCTGAACAGAAATCCCCAAACGAGTTGCAAATGCAGCCGCCCTATGGTACCCTATTGATAAGGGTTCAAAGCCGACGGGCGCATCGAACAACCGATAGAACTACTAGAACATTGTCGGGGATGTCTCGATATGCCCAATACATAGCTAACGGGAGCCCCTGGAGGCCTCGCATCTAGGCCTCCGAGAACGGGACCTACTTACACTGTCAAAGCAAAAATCTTCATGGGTTGCTCAGGCGACCCAAAACTGAAGATCCGCGTGTCGCAACAACATTTTCATGCTTACTTGTGTCCATTACTTGTTAGTATTTCTCTTATGGTTTACTAGTAATGCCAGGATCACAGGTATCACAAGCATCACATGAACTACGACAGACTCTGATTCCCGGTCCCACGAGATACGTAGGCGCTCTGTCTTAGAGCTCGAGTCTCGCAATACAAGACGCCGACTTTCGGCGAACTTCTTGCAGGTCAAAGCATGACCGCCCAAGAAGCCGAGCTAGCCTCCGGCAAAGCACAATCATTCCTCAGCAGCAAAGCCGGTTTCTGGCAGCCCAACAGGTAACCGCCTAGCGACAAGCTCGGCTTTTGGCAGATCAAACACATCACTGCCACAGAGGTAAGGCTTCAGTGAAACGACTTCGTCCCAGCATGAACGCCTGCCTCAAACAAATCAGCGCTCCATGGAAGATGTCTCCCCAAGATCGATTCATCTCTACTTCATGTGACGAGAGACAATCTCAACCCAAGAGGAGAATCTTCAGAGTAGCACTCCAGGCACTCAGTTGCATCGCAATCAGTTGGCAAGTAACGAAGCATTCTGCCACAACATTAATAGCAGCACGGACAAGCTTAGTGACAGAGGAATCACAATAATTCCTTCCACACCTCACGCAACTCCTCAGCGTTTGCATTTACTTTTTACAAGCATTTTCATTCTGTAATGCATCCCAAGCAACTTTACTTTTCCGCATAGGGGTCCGTCCCCTTCGGGTCCGTCCCGACTACTTTTCTGCATAGGGGTCCGTCCCCTTCGGGTCCGCCCCGACTACTTTTCTGCATAGGGGTCCGTCCCCTTCGGGTCCGACCCGACTACTTTTCTGCATAGGGGTCCGTCCCGACTACTTTTCTGCTCAGTAGTCCGTCCCCTTCGGGTACGTCCCGACTCCTTTTTCCTGCACCATGCAAACCGCCGGGCAAAACACCCCGCACCTTGCAAACCCGCCGGGCAAAATGCCCCGCACCCTGCAAGTCCATTGGGTAGGCGCCTTTGAACCATGTTGTTCATTCGGTATGCGCCCCGTGCATATTGCAAACCCTTCGGGTCCGTCCCAACTACTTTTCTGTATAGGGGTCCGTCCCTTTCGGTTCTGTCCCGACTACTTTTCGGCATAGGGGTCCGTCCCCTTCGGGTCCGTCCCGACTACTTTTCCGCATAGGGGTCCGTCCCGACTACATTTCCGCACAGGGGTCCGTCCCCTTCGGGTCCGTCCCGACTACTTTTCCGCACAGGGGTCCGTCCCCTTCGGGTTCGTCCCGACTACTTTTCCCCTTCGGGTCCGTCCCGATTACTTTTCCGCATAGGGGTCCATCCCGACTACTTTTCTACACAGGGGTCCGTCCCCTTCGAGTACGTCCCGACTACCTTTCTGCACAGGGGTCTGTCCCCTTCGGGTACGTCCCGACTACCTTTCTGCACAGGGGTCCGTCCCCTCGGGTCTGTCCCGACTTTTACATTTCTGCATCAGGTATAACATCCCCAGATATCCAAAGTAGGAGGGAGAAGACTATTATCAGAAGTTCCATATCAATCATTGCAATCAAATTGGGGTGCTTCTAAAGTCTTTGGCTGCATCCTCTACTCGAGCATGCAGTCAAAGAGAGGCAAGCTGTCAGCACCCCATTTTGGCTCACCTTTCCAAACAACGATATCAGCAATGGTCCAAGCCACAACTTGAGCAGAATACAGAAAAACGACTTAACAGAGCAGAAATCACTATTCATCCTCAAGTCGGCAAAATTGAGCAGAAGACATACACACATGACAGAAGGACTCTAGGAGTCACCAAAGGGTAACATAGTGGCAAGAGATCTCAACAACGTCCAAAACCGGCATTTCCAATGTACCACATAGATGATTCTATTTTCCTATAGTTCGCTCGATCATCGGAAGATAGCCAATATTGGACTCCAAAAATCCACTCCAATGCCAAACAGATGAAAAATGTCCCCAAAGGCATTTTGCAAATCATCTGCTCTATACAGAACAACTTTCTGTATACAGACAACTTTTCAGTGGAAGTCCAAAAATGCCGGTTTCTTGGAGAAAAGTTAATTCCAAATATCAGATGCGGCCACGCCCCGCAATCATACAGAGCACGTGCAGAGCTTCAGATTATCTTTTGGAAGCCATACAAACACCCCGAATGACTTCCGAGCGACAAAACGGGCATACCCCTCTTCGGAAGAGCATAACCGGAAACTGGTCTGATGGAATTACGGCAAACAAAGTTCACACTACATTACCCTGAAAACTCCAGCGGACATTCGCAATTGGGCGAAACAGACAGTAAAACCCTTCTCGGTTTTCCGAGTAACCTCCGAGGAGCACAAAAGACCATTTTCAGTGGAAATCCATATCCGGAGGTCCTCTTTGGGGAACTTGACGCCGGATGGTTGGCAATTCCAGAGCCGCTTATCTCAACGCTCAATGTGGAATCGTCGGAATGAATCACACAACTCATCTAGACCCCTCGAGCAGTGCTGTAAGGGTCTTAGATGCACTTTTCATATCCTTAGAGTCCCAATCTCAGCAAACAGAGATCACAGTAATCTCCGGATCGCCCAAGAAACTCAGAAAGCAATTTGAGAAATCCAGTTTCGGCCTCCTAGGACATCTCCGGCCCCATATTTGCATTTACCGGCTTAAGGGACAAGTGCCCACGTAATTTGACAATTTCTGTCAAAATGATCGACGTGGGATGCAGATACAAGATATGCTGTCAGAAGTGGGTAACCTCGCTCTGAATGCATAAAAGGAGCAAAACCGGCTTCCGAGCCTCATACAGATATTTGGCAATTCCTCACGGAAAATGTCAATCTCGGATTCATTAAATCCGTTTCCTCGCGTATATCGATAATTCGACGTTCAATTCAAACCACGAACTTCGAATGCGCGATCAATCGAGACCCGAGCTTTTTTCCGGTTTCTCCTCTTCGGTCGTGGGACCCACGGACTACCCAAGATGAGTCACCCCTTTGCTCTAGAAGCTTCCTCTTCTTCTTCAATGCAAGAAGCCAACTTGCATTCTTAGCCAAAATATCCAAAGAGTTTGAAGACAACACTCCAACTCTTCTTCAATGCCATTTAATGCTTTGATCTCTTCTTCATTAATGCAAATGGAAGAGGATAGGGCTAGATATTTCCTTAAGCAAACCGTCCATCCTAAGCATGCCCACTAATGATGCTTTGTTTCACTAATTGTGTCATTAGTTTTGCCTATAAATGGCCCAAAAGTGATTAAGATAATCAATTCTCCTCTTACACACTTCTCACTAGCTTTCTCCCTCTAAAATCCTCTCAAACTCCATAGCTAAGAGCAGCCAAGAACCAGCAAGCTTCATCTCAAAAAAATAGAAAATAAAACATCGAGCAAAACACGAAGTTCTTAAGTCGGAAGCCGGTGTTCATCATCCCGACTTAACTTCAAAATTTCCCAAACTCCATATCCCACTCATTTTGGACCCATGGAGTTCATTGGTGAAGTTGGTTTTTCCATTTGAAGTCTTTAAATTATTGTTTCAGGTCAAATAGTGTATTTCGGGTGAAATCGCTACTCTCGGGTGAATAGTGACACGCCCACGCGCACGCCTGTTCGTCCGCGCGCCTGCCCGCGCCCCCGCGCGCCCCGCCCTTCTCTCGTGCACTCCAGCCGCACGCCCCGTATGCCTAGCTCCCCGAATGTGCATGCCCTTGCACCCGAGCACTTTTCCAAGCGTTCAACCGAGTCGCCCGACTCTCGAACACTTCCTCGACTCTTTCCTCATATCCCGAGGCTAGGTAAAACTTTCTTGACTTAGAGAAGTTAGAACCTTTTACATTATTTGTATGGCTATGGAGTAATATGGCGTTTTATGCATGTTTAACTTGCAAGACTTAATTTTTATACACTTTTACATTATATCATGCATGTTTATCCTCGATTAACATGTTAGCATGTCGGGAAACGTTTGGATCGACCCTTGGAAGACCTTCCCGACCCGAAATAAGCAAAAGAGCTCTCGGGTTTGCCTCAAGAAGAGGTGACCGAGGCTTGGCTTGCTTTCCTCGGGTTAAGATCGGCCTTCTTAGCCAGATCCAAGCTTGATTCCCGAGTTTTCTCGTGTTTTCTTACGTGCATGAAGTCGGTATTGTTTTATAGATTCCTTAAATAACTTGTTTGTGCATGTTTGCATGTTCGAATGCGTTATTCAAATCATGGCAATACCGACTTTCGTTTAATCATGTCGTTTATCATGTCTGTCATTTAAGCATGCGAGAAATAATTCGAAACGAGACAGGGAAACCTCGTGGAACCCCATTCGGGCCATGAGACCTCTCGGCTATCTCCAAGGAGAAGTAACCGAGAGCCTCTTAGACTCGTACGGGTTGCATGAGGCTTCCTCTTCCCGTTTTGAGTCCGTTCTCGGCTTTCGTGTAATTTGCAATTTACATTATCGTCGCAATATCGCATGAAAATGTCTTGTCAAAACAAAGCATGCATGGATTCAGGTATCGATGACTCATTCGGGTCCATTCGGTTACGAGGGTAGTTTCGGTCATTGGACCAAATTATCCTCGATCCTTATGGAATCGTCTTGGTCTTCGAGTCGCGAATCGTTTTCACAATTAATGCATTCGGTACAACCCTTAAGCATTAATTCCACAAACGGGTTAATCGGGACGCTCACATGATTAAAGCCACTTCACATTGATAAAGTTTACACGAATGGGCCATTAACTGATAACTCGCGTCGATGAGTTGTCAAATGACGTTGGTGCCCTTTTCAAACTTATCAATTTCAAAACCTGAAACGCACGGTCCGATGTAGCATGGACGTCTGAAAAGGGCTTCTGTGTCTCAACTTGAGTTTTTACCTGATTCCAGGTAACTCAGGTTAGGATACAGAAGATCTTTCTAGATCACTTCCGGGCAGATCGACTGGTTCTTTGGCCTTTCCGGGGTTCTTGCACAACCCTAGAAGATCCATGGAATTGGTCGCACTGGCTACAGGCCGAGGTGGCCCGCACTGCGATGTTTCCCCTTTTCTGAAAATAATTTTCAAATAAAGGGCAAAATCGTCTTTTCACAATTCAGCAACACCCTTAAGGTTAGCATGACAGAAACACTACAGTATGGGATAAGAACGGGATACCTGTTCAGGTGCAGGTTCATCTGCATAGCCTTTTCTTATCTAACTGATGAGTTTCTGTCATCCTAACATAGACTCGGGTAACTAGATCGGTTATCTCTGTCAGAAAACATGCAAAATGCTGATTAACCTTTCACTCGACCTAACCAAACACTAGATAATGGTTAGGAGGAATTCTAGATTCCAAATCTAGAGTCAAAACACGAGTTTGGCTAATTCAGTGGAAATTCAGTGTCACAATACAGAACAACTGTAAAAGCAATCCACATACATGAGATTTGACTCTCTTTGTCAAGTTCTCAAAACAAAGCCGAATGCTAAAACATTGGCACGTGCTTGTTTGTCTAGGGTAGGATTTGCATGCCAAAATACCCCGGATTAACAACTTGTTAAAACACGTACACTCGATAATAAGAAACACCTTATCTGTTATTTACCTGCTGCGTGTTATCTTTCTGCACCTGTTTGCCATGCGGGTTGAGCTTGATCCCTAGGCCGAATAATATTAGGGTTCAACGCCCTAATCATCGATCACAGGGTTCAACACCCTAATCAACACTCACAGGATCCAACGCCCTATTCAGTGAGAGCGTCCATTGAATTTCAGTTCTTCGGTCTTTTTCCCTAAACTCACGGTGAGTTAGAGTGGAATAATAACCGAGCGCGAGTCGACTGGAATTCGGCCATTTGTAATTTGTATTTATTGTTTTCGAGAGCATTGTAAGGATTTTATTGGGTACATTTATTCTGTGAGAATTCCAGTTGGTGAGCGAATGGTCTGAGAGTCGAATTAATCGAATCGGTCTAATGCTTGCCTAGATACAAGTAAATCCAAGAACTCGCGGTTTTGGTTCACGCAGGGATTCAACCTCCATGGTTCGATGAACTGTAACGCAAGATTGTGAACCAACTCCCCGACATACGGGTTTACTTCTCTCTCGGCTTCTCAACCGACATTGTTTGGTTCACCGAATCTCCGGTGTCAAAACGTGCCAGCCGAGTGTAACTTAATCCATGCGGTAAATAATAAAACACGCAAGCCTAGTAAACCAGAGTACCGAAAGGGCGTGCGGGATATAGGCCCGCACGTAACATGAACCCCGAACACGGATTTTCCGATTCCGCACAGACCAATGCCTTAACGACAAACTAGGTGTTCCATACCCCTAGACCTGGGTAACTTATCCGCCCTCGACCTTCGGGTCGTAAAATGATAAGTGGCGACTCCTTCTCTCACGCGTGTCGGTCACGCGTTCCCACGGGAAGGTGGACACTCCCAAGCCGCGCGATCCAAAAGCGCGCATGTGGGCTCCGACGAGAGTCCACATTCGGGTTCGTACAGCTTGACGACTCCACTGGGGATACATTTAGTGGGTTCAGGCTCGATCCGTTTGCTTTGCTTGCATGTTTATATATCGCTTTCCGCGCATTTTATTTTTCGCACATTTACTTTTCTGCACTTGCATTGCATCATTCTAGTGGATTTAGGTACCAAACGCCTGAAATCCCACGGGCGCCGATTTAGGAAGCTAGGTTAGTCAAAGGTTCCGAGTAAGGGAACGGATCGAGTCGACTCTGCCACCGAACTGGCCCCCAAATATCCTCGCTCGATTTCAAGGAATTGATGCCCTTGAATCGGGAGCCCCCATCCCTAGTTAGTGGTTTTCCCAGTAGAACACTGAAACCATGCATAAACAGGGACCGTCATGCTGGACAAAAAATAACCTTCACACCGCCAACCGACCCAAAAGTTGAGTCTTTGAGTCGGCTCGTAGTTTTTCTTTTAGGCGAGCCTTTTGTTGTTTTCACTAAATGAGTGTTGTATAATGTAAAGAACCTATGTTATAGTTTATTTTTCTGCACCTGCATGCATGTTTTCAAAACAACCTAGGACATTGCATCGGTTTAATGTTTAAGCTCCCCTTTTCAAACTAAAAATCTTTGTAAATTAAGGAACTTGAACCAAATCGATGCAATGGCATTAGCTTTTGAAAACTTATACACTGCATGCATTCTATCTATTTCTATGTTTGCACAGCAGCTGCCATGTCTCGCTCGACAGGCGAGTCGTGCCAACATTCGCAAGTAGACCACTTGCAGTCTTCACCTCTCCATGGCGAGACATGCTATGACCAGAGGCCATCCAGCCCGGCCACCCACCCCGCAAGACAGGCGAGTCGTGCCAACCTTCGCCGGTAGACCACCCGCGGTCTTCACTTCTCCATAGCGAGATGTGCTATGACCAGAAGCCGAGTCCATCCCGGCCACCCACTCTGCACGACAGGCGAGTCATGCCCACTTTCGCGGGCAGGCCACTCGCGGCCTTCACCCTTCCTCCACGGCAAGACGAGCTGTGGCCCGAGGGCCGATCAACCTTCCCAGGCGAAGTTAACCAACACTAACTTCTTCCTAACAAAGAGTGTCACCGCGTGATCGGATGCACATCCCTCCGCGTGACCCCACGCATCTACCAATGATCAAGCTTGCCTCACACATGTCCAAGCATGTTCACACCAACTCATACATGCCTGCTCAACATATCAATGCATGTCTCTCGGTGTGCTCGCACGACACCTACTAGGCCAGTTCGCTTCCCTACACTCTTGCATTGAAATCCTGAACAGTTCATGCTCCTTCATTGTTTTCTTTTCTCATTGCAGGAAATTCTCAACAAGAAGACAGCCTGAATACTTAGCGACCACAGTTGAGACAACAAACGTCTCTCATCCAGCTCCTTGGGATTTCAACACTAGGTCCCCATCCTTGCTCCATAGAGCAATACCGCAAGCAAATCAGCGTCACCGCCTTGCAGTGCCCTACGCTATTCCCCAGCATTGACCTTTGCTTTCACATTTCTTGCACTTTCCTATCGACCCCGCATTTACTGCATTGGGCTCCGGCCCTACATCGGGCTCCGGCCCTGCATCGGGCTCTGGCCCCGCATTTACTGCATTGGGCTCCGGCCCTGCATTTACTGCATTGGGCTCTGGCCCTACATTGGGCTTCGACCCTGCATCGGGCTCCGGCCCCACTTTTGGGCTCCGGCCCCACTTTTGGGCTCCGGCCCTTCATCGGGTTTCGGCCCTACTTTTGGGCTTCGGCCCTGCATCGGGCCTTGGTCCTGTATTTACTGCTTTCGGGCCCCGGCCCAGCATTTACTGCTTTTGGGCTCTGGCCCCGCATTTACTGCTTTCAGGTTTTGACACCTCGTATTTACTGCTTTCAGGCTCATCTAAAATCCAAAATCGACTTGGATTCAAATTCATCCAAGCGATACTCCGAGGAGCAAGTCTAATCCTTCAACTGCAAAGATCGGAAGTGACAGCTCCACAAGCAGAGCATGACCCAACTCTCGATCGCAGGAGATACCAGCACGATCATGCCTCTGATCAAAGAATGGATCTCATCCACCTCTGTTGTAGTCGCCGATTGAATACAGGGGCAGCATGCGCAGTCTTCTTTAAACTCTCTTTTGCTTTAATTTAAATGCATTCCCACAAATTGGTGCCCGACATGAACAAATCTTTCAAACAGGACATTAGGACAGTCTTTGCGACGCCCTATTATTTCTGTTGGACCTGTTCGACTCGCCTGTCCTAATGGGACCCGGCTCCTCGAGCCTTCCCTAGGACGGCTGCGCAGGCCAACTCGCAATTAGGGAAAATATGTTTATGTGACCTCAGTCACGGTCTAACCACTCCAGAGTGGTGATGACTAGATTCCCGGAAACAAATGTCGTCTGCACGTGGCACCCCATGGGTTGCGGGCGGGACAAAAAGGGATTTTCCCATGGGACCACCTCATATTTCTTACCACATATCCCCCCGCATAATCACCTAATGCATTGTCTTCTTTGTCATCCTTCGCAGGGGCACATTGACCACAGGCGAAGAGCGATGCGCGAGTTCACGCTTCCTCGAGAACTTGTCTCGGACCTTTTCCTTATACTTTGGCGAGGGAGGTGTTCAACGATGAGGTACCCCCTATGAAGTCGAAGACGAGGACAATCGAACGAATCACTCAACATTTGTGCAACCGTCTTCCTTGAACATCTTGTGACTTCAGCAGCGTACACCCTCTAAGAGGCACGTACTGCAAAGAACAGCAAGAGATGATCGGAGACATCGCACAAGGCGCATGCCACAGGCCACTTCCACAAAATGAAGACCAAGGCATCCCCGATCAACATTCACATCGGGGCAACCTCGGTTCCCTATTGACGGGACAATTTGACATTTTATTTTCCTAGACAACAGGGGAAATTCACATGTAATGCTTGCAAGGGCAAATGACACGAAGTTCAGCCTTCGAGTGCACGAGAGTCAAACTTCCAAGAAAGCCGGTCCTCACAAAATAGGGCTAGCAACATGCAACGAGTCTCCACGAGGCGAAGCGCACCAAAGCGGCCTCGGCGATGCAAAGTCGAGGAGTTTCAAACAAAGACACGGGGCACAAAACAAACCCCAGCTGCAAGAAAAAAAAACAGAGCGAAAAGAAGCGGGGAAAACCCGCCAATGAAGAGAGAGAGAAAAGAAGCGGGAAAAACCAGCCAACCAACAAAAGAAAGGGCAATGCCGAGGTTCATCAAAAGCACCGGCACCGCCAATCCAGAGAAATCAACAAACCCTGACAAAAGGGGAGCAGCAGACAAAGCTCCTCGACGGAGACAGAAAACAATGCATTCGGAGGTTGAATCCTTCAAAACCTTTGCCCTTGAAAACTCGAGAGATAAAAGAATCGAGCCCGCTAGGTCGAAAACCCCTTTTGGGGCGGCCTAGGCAAAAGCTAGGGTAAAAGAGAGGCACGACTGGAAACCCTTTGGGGCGGTCGTGGCAAAAGGAGAGCTCTTCCCCTTTAGGTTGAGAGGTGCGGCCCCGAGGTGGGTGACCGTAGCAAAAGGAGAGCAAAACGAGAGATAGATAAAATTGCCCCCTAGTCTCTCACACATCGTGTGGAGAAGGGATCCCCAAGGGAAGTTGCCAGGTTATCTATTCCAACACGATCCCCGATCGGCTTTCCAATACCATTCAACCGTCCAAGAGGGAACCTTCCTCAAGCACAGTAGGCAACTGAATATGCCGTCCAAGCAGTTCGGTATAACCTACACAACAGAAGGACGAAGGAAAATGGGGGTACATCTCGCTGCAGGCATGAACCCGTGTATCCTTTTAGCCTGGGACAACGTGCTTCCCAAGCTTTCTCTTTTCTCTTTATCTTTGCATAACTCCAAACGGGTCACAGCCGCCCTTTAACAGGCTACCACAGAGCCAAAATCCCAGACATTCCTCTCTGGGGGTTTGGTCATAACGCTTTGGAAATGGTCAGACCGAGTCTGACCAAATCTGAACAGAAATCCCCAAGCGGGTGGCAAATGCAGTTGCCCTACGGCATCCAAATGACAAGAGTCCAAAGCCGACGAGCGCGTTGAGCAACTGATAGAGCTGCTAGGGCATCGTCGAGGAAGTCTCGATATGCCCATGGCTAACGGGAGCCCCTGGAGGCCTCGTATCTAGGTCTCCGAGAATGGGACCCACTTGTACTGTCGGTCTCCAAGAACGGGACCCACCTGCACTGTCAAAAAGAATGCTTCATAGGTCGCTCAGGATCACAGGTACTGCAAACTGCAAGAACTACGGCGGACTCTGATTCCCGATCACACGGGATACATAGGCGCTCCTTCCCTAGAGCTCGAGTCTCGCAGGACAAGATGCCGAATCCTCGCGAACTTCCAGCAGGTCAAAGTACGATTGCCCAAGCTAGTAAAACTGGTCTTCAGCAAAGCGTAACCATTCCAGCAATACGTGCCTCTGATGGATCAGCACTTTCGGGGCAGCATCCCCCCACACAGCCACACCACCACTGTTCTATAGCTTTCGGGTTACACACCCAACATTTACTGCTTTCGGGTTTCACACCCGCACGGGTTTCACACCCAACATTTACTGCTTTCGGGTTACACACCCAACATTTACTGCTTTCGGGTTTCACATCCAACATTTACTGCTTTCGGGTTACACACCCAACATTTACTGCTTTCGGGTTTCACACCCACACAGGTTTTACACCCACACGGGTTTCACACCCAATATTTACTGCTTTCGGGTTACACACCCAACATTTACTGCTTTCGGGTTTTATACCCACACGGGTTTCACACTCAACATTTACTACTTTCGGGTTTCACACCCACAAAGGTTTCACACCCAACATTTACTGCTTTCGGGTTTCACACCCACACGGGTTTCACACCCAATATTTACTGCTTTTGGGTTACACACCCAACATTTACTGCTTTCGGGTTTCATACCCACACGGGTTTCACCCCCAACATTTACTGCTTTCGGGTTACACACCCGACATTTACTGCTTTCGGGTTTCACACCCACACGGGTTTCACACCCAACATTTACTGCTTTCGGGTTACACACCCAGACGGGTTACACACCCAACATTTACTGCTTTCGGGTTTCACACCCAATATTTACTGCTTTCGGGTTACACACCCAACATTTACTGCTTTCGGGTTTCACACCCACACGGGTTTCACACCCAACATTTACTGCTTTCGGGTTTCACACCCAGCATTTACTGCTTTCGGGTTACACACCCACACGGGTTTCACACCCAACATTTACTGCTTTCGGGTTTCACACCCACACGGGTTTCACACCCAACATTTACTGCTTTCGGGTTACACACCCAACATTTACTGCTTTCGGGTTTCACACCCACACGGGTTTTACACCCAACATTTACTGCTTTCGGGTTTCACACCCACACGGGTTTCACACCCACACGGGTTTCACACCCAACATTTACTGCTTTCGGGTTACACACCCAACATTTACTGCTTACGGGTTTCACACTCACTCGGGTTTCACACCCAACATTTACTGCTTTCGAGTTTCACACCCACACGGGTTTCACACCCAACATTTACTGCTTTCGGGTTACACGCCCAACATTTACTGCTTTCGGGTTTCACACCCAACATTTACTGCTTTGGGGTTTCACACCCACACAGGTTTCACGCCCAACATTTTCTATTTTCGGGTTACACACCCAACATTTACTGCTTTCGGGTTTCACACCCACTCGGGTTTCACATCCAACATTTACCGTTTTCGGGTTATACACCCCACATTTATTACTTTCGGATTCCACACCTACCTAAGTAACAGACCTTTCATTAAGCTCAGCACTTTTCATTAAGCTTGGCATATCGTTGTTTTAATTAAACAAAGCATTTCCCATTAACTACAATTTCCTTTATGCATGCACCTTGCTTGTTACTGCCAAACTTATGCACATCTCACCTCACTTCCTTTTTTTTCTGTTAGGCACAATATCCCATATATCCAAAGCAAGAAGGAGAAGACCATTATAGGAATTTCCATATCGATCATTGCAATCAAACTGGGGTGCTTCTGAAGTCTTTGGCTGCATCCTCTACTCGAGCACGCAATCAAAGAGGGGCAAGCTATTAGAACTCCATTTTGGCTCACCGATTTAAATTACATCATCAGCAATGATCCAAGCCATGACTTGAGCAGAATACAGAAAAACGGCTCAAGAGAGCAGGAAATCATTATTCATCCTCAAGTCAGTAAAATCAAGCAGATGACATGTACACACCACAGAAGGACTCCAGGGGTCGCCAAAGGGAAATAGAGTGACTAGAGAGCTCAACAACGTCCAAAACCGGCATTTCCAGCATATCACGTGGACGGTACTATTTTTCAATAGTTCGCTCGACCGTCGGAAGACAGCCAATATTGGACTTCAAAAAGCTACATTGATGCCAAACAGATGAAAAATGTTTTCAAACGCATTTCGTAAATCATCTGCTCTATACATAACAACTTTCTGTATACAGACAACTTTTCAGTGAAAGTCCAAAAATGCCGGTTTTCCAGAGAAATGTTAATTCCAAATGTCAAATTCGGCCATGCCCCACAAGCATACAGAGCACAAGCAATACTTCAGATGGTCTCTTGGAAGCCACACAGACACTCCAAATGACTTCCAAGTGGCAAAACGGGCATACCCCTCTTCGAAAATGCATAACCGGAGACTGGTCTGACGGAATTACGACAAACGAAGTTCGTACTGCATTGCCCTGAAAACTGTAGCAGACATTCACAATTGGGCAAAACAGACAGCAAAACCCTTTTCCGTTTCTCGAGTAACCTCTGAGGAGTAGAAAACGCCATTTTCAATGGAAATCCATATCTGGAGGTCATTTTTACGAAAACTTGATGTCGGATGCCTACCCTACACAGTGCTAGCCTTCCCAAGGCTCAACGTGGAATCATCGGAATGAATCACACAACTCATCTAAACCTCCCGAGCAATGCTTTAGAGGTCTCAGGTACACTTTTCAAGTCCTTAGAGATCCAATCTCGACAAACGGAGATCATAGTGATTTCCGGAGTGCCCAAGAAACTCAGAAAGCAATCTGAGAAATCCAGTTTCGACCTCCTAGGACATCTCCGGCTCCCCGTTTGCATTATCGGCTTAAGGGACAATTGTTCACGTTGTCTGACAATTTACGTCAAAATGACCAACGTGAGATGCAGACACAAGGTATGCTGTCAAAAGCGGACAACTTCGCTCTGGTCACCTGCAATGAGCAAAACCGGCTTCCGAGCCAAAAATCACATAAATCTTCCTTTGGGCAAAATGGAGGATTTCAGGCTCGTTTGAATCGTTTTCGCACGCACAATGACAATTCGACATTTGTTTGATCCACGAACCTCGAACACACGATCAATCGAGACCCCAACTTTGGCCTGAACTTACCTCACGACCCGTGGGACCCACGACCAACTCATTGCCGCCTCACCCATGCCCATTGCCGTCCATGTCCCTTGGCTTCTTCCTTCAAGGCAACTTGCATTTGTCTTCCACTTTAAAATATCTAAGTATTTGAAGACAACACTCCAAGCTCATCAATGCTCTTATCTCTTCTCCATTAATGCAATGGATGAGGATGAAGCTTGATATTTCCTTAAGAAATTCGGATTCCACTAATCCATGGCCCTAATTGCACTTTTCTTCACTAATCTTGCATTTAAGCTTTCCTATATATTGTCCAAATGTCATTAACTTAAAAAAAACCCCTTCAAGCACTCTCTCTCTAACATTTCTCACTCGAACAAATGCTCTCAACCTCCCAAGAACTTCAGCAAAATCGCAGCAAGCAAGAACCACCCAAAAACCAAGCAAAACACTCAAGACTTAAGTCGGAATCCATCCCGACTTAAATCCAAACTTCACCAAACTTCATATCCTACATGTTTTCGACCCCCTCTATCCATTTTCGAGCTTAGATTTCAAGTTTGAAGCCTCTAAGTTAGAGAATCAGCTCAGTACAGAATCGAGCACAGTTTTGCCCCAGCTGGGTCAAAACTTCCAACCCTGTTTCCTCACCTTTTCGAGTCGGTCTGAACTTTAAAAACCCATCAAACACCTCCGGGGTTCGTTAGGAGTTGGGAGCCACCGACCTTGCTCAAAAATTCCATCGGAATCCACCGTTATGAATTCCGACACGAAAACTGCTCAGTCGGGCCGGCGTTTCTGACTGTCTGTTCGATTTTCTTGTAGATCGGGTCGATCCATGACCCTTTTCGACGAACGGCCACTTCTATCACCTTCAGGGGTCAGTTAGGAGTTAGGAGCCGTTAGCCTTGCTCAAAACTTCCATCGGAATCCACCGTTATGAATTCAGACCCGAAAACTGCCCAGTCGAGCCAGTTTCTAGACGTGCTCTGTTTTCGGTGATTTTTGCAGGACTGTACGGGTCGACCCGACAACTCTGGGAACAAATAACCACCATGGTCACCTAGAGGGGTCCCTTGGCTACCCAAGGCCGCTGACCTTGCCTCAAAATTCCATCGGGAGCCTCCGTGGCAACGTCCGACCCGACTTGTGCTAGTCGGGTCTGTCCACCCTTCCAGTCGGGTCTATTGCTACCATTCGGGTTTGTTCAAGCCAAAACAGCCCAAACCCGACCCACCAACGGTCCAACCCGGCTCTTGAAGGTCCCATCCCGCCTCTCGGGACTAGGTATGACCATTCCCGACTTAGAGGAGGTAGGACTTTTATATTATTGTTGTGTTTATGGAGTTTTAAGGGGTTTTAAGCACGATTTTAATTCCGAACTTTAATTTTATGCAATTTCCTTATTACACCATGCATGTTTATCATCGTTTAACATGCTAGTATGTCGGGAAATATTTAAATCGAAGTCGAGGAAACCATCCCGACCCGGAAAAGCCGAGATCGTTCGGGTTAACCTCTCCATGAGGTAACCGAGAGCATTCTTGACCTTTTTGGGTCAAGACCGGATTCCTTTGCCCCGATTTAAATTGTTTCCCGAGTTTTATTGTTTTTCTCACATCCATGAAGTCGGTATTGTTTTATCGATTCCTTAAATAATATGTTTGTACATGTTTGCATGTTTGAATGTGTTATTTAAATCATGATAATACCGACTTTCGTTTAATCGTGTTATTTAACAAGTTTGATGTTTGAGCATGCGAAAAACGATTCAAAACAAGACGCGAAAAACTCGTGAAACCAAATACAAGCCATGACACCTCTCGGCTTTCTCCAATGAGAATAGGCCGAGAGTCTCATGGAGTTATTCGGGTTCCATGAGGCTTCCTTTTCCCGTTTTAAATCCGTTCTCGGATTTCGTGTAATTTGCAAGTTCAATTACATTGAGAATTTCACATGAAATGTCTTTCCAAAACAAAATATGCATGGATTCGCAATTCAGAGACCCTTTCGGGCCTATTAGGACCAAAGGGTGTTTCGACCATCGTTGGCCGAATCATCCTCGGTCTTTCTTGACCCATCTTGGTCGCCGAGTCACGAATCGTTTTTACAATTAATGCATTCGGCACAACCTTTAAGCATTAATTTCACGAACGGGTTAGTCGGGATGCTCACGTGATTAAACCCACTTCACAATGATAAAGTTTACATGAATCGACCATTAACTGATAACTCGCGTCGATGAGTTTCCAAATGACGTTGGTGCCCTTTTCAAACTTATCAATTTCAAAACCCGAAACGCGCGGTCCGATGTAGCATGGACGTCTGAAAATGGCTTTTGTGTCTCAACTTGAGTTTTTACCTGATTCCAAGTAACTCAGGTCAGGATACAAAAGATCTTGCTAGATCACTTCCGGGCAGATCGACCGGTTCTTTGGCTTTTTCGGGTTCTTGCACAACCCAGGACGATCCAGGGAATTGGTCGACACCAGCTACAGGTCGAGGTGGCCCGCACTATGATGGTTTCCCCTTTTCTGAAAACAATTTTCAAATAAAAGGCAAAATCGTCTTTTCACAATTCAGCGACACCCTTAGGGTTAGCATGACAGAAACGCTACAGTACGGGATAAGAACGGGCTAACTGTTCAGGTGCATGTTCATCTGCATAGCCTTTTCTTATCTAACTGATGAGTTTCTGTCATCCTAACATAGACTCGGGTAACTAGAATGGTTATCTCTGTCAGAAAACATGCAAAATACTGATTAACCTTTCACTCGACTTAACCAAATCCTAGAAAATGGTTAGGCGGAACTCTAGGTTCCAAATCTAGAGTCAAAATACAAGTTTGGATCAATTCAGTGGTAATTCAGTGTCACAACACCAAATCACTGTAAAAGCAATCCACACACACGAAACTTGACTACGGACACCCGACATGTCAAGCTCTCAAGCCAAAGCCGAATGCTAAAACATTGGCACACGTTTGTTTGTCTAGGGTAGGATTTGCATGCCAAAATACCCCGGATTAATAAACTTGCTAATCCACGTACATTCGATGAATACAAACACATTGTCTGTTATTTACCCACTGCTTGTTATCTTTCCGCACCTGTTTGTCATGCGGGTCGAGCCTGATCCCTAGGCCGAATAATATTAGGGTTCAACCCCATAATCGTCGATCACAGGGTCCAACACCCTAATCAACACTCACAGGGTCCAACGCCCTATTCAGTGAGAGCGTGCATTGAATTGCAGTTTTTTCAGTGTTTCCCTAAACTCACGGTGAGTTAGAGTGGAATAATAACCGAACGCGAAACGACTGGAATTCGACCCTTTTGTATTTTGTATTTATTGTTTTCGAGAGCATTGTGAGGATTTTAGTTTGTACAGTTGTTCTGTAAGAATTCCAGTCGATGAGCGAACGGTCCGAGAGTCGAATTAATCGAATCAGTCTAATGCTTGCCCAGACACAAGTAAATGCAAGATCTCGCGGTTTTGGTTCACGCAGGGATTCAACCTCCATGGTTCGATAAACTGCAACGCAAGATTGTGAACCAACTCCTCGACATACGGGTTTACTTCTTTCTCGGCTTCTCAACCTACATCGTTTAATTCACCAAATCTCCGATGTCAAAACGTGCGAGCCGAGCGCAACTTAATCAATGCGGTAAATAATAAGACATGCAAGCCTAGCAAACCAGAGTACTGAAAGGGCGTGCGGGATATAGGCCCGCACGTAACATGAACCCTCGAACACGGACTTTCCGGTTCCACACAGACCATTGCCTTAACAACAAACTAGGTGTTCCATACCCCTAGACCCAGGTAACTTATCCGCCCTCGACCTTCGGGTCGTAAAATGATAAGTGGCGACTCCTTCTCTCACGCGTGTCCGTCACGCGTCCCCACGGGAAGGTGGACACTCTCAAGCCGCGCGATTCAAAAGCGCGCATGCGGGCCCCGACGAGAGTCCACATTCGGGTCCGTACACCTGTGCAGAAAAGTAGTCGGGACGTACCCGAAGAAGACGGACCCCTGTGCAGAAATTTAAAGTTGCATGGGATGCACTGCAGAATGAAAATGCTTGCAGAAAGTAAATGCAAACGCTGGGGAGTTGCGTGAGGTGTGGAAGGAATCATTGTGATTCCTCCATCACTGAGATTGTCTGTGCTGCAATTGATGTTTTGGCAGAATGTTTCATTGTTTGCCAACTGATTGTGATGCCATTGAATGCATGGAGTATTATCCTGAAGACTTTTCCTCGGATTTTGGTTGTGGTCCTTGGCATAAGGCAGACATGCATTCGTCAAAGAAAGACTCCTTTCGGGGTTTCCATCCTCGTTCCTGCATATAGAACCATGGGAGCTAACAGTAGTTGTCAGTCCTACTCTACAGCCATAATGAAGATGTGCAAAGAAGTCTGAATAATAATGCTTTGGGGATTTGAACTTGATGACCATTTAAAGGGGTGGTCGTATCCCGCTAGATTTGTGACTTGACAAGAAAGGCTTTTTACAGAACAGGCATGACCTGTAGAATTTGCATAAGGGTAAAAGGGGGGATTCTTTGGGATCCTCCAAATCAAGGATACAAAGATTCGACTGCATGTCGATACGTGTCTCATGCTCTGAGAGTAAAAGAGAGTTTGCTTGCATCGAAGATTGTCAAACCACTACTCGTTGCCGCTGCACGCTGAGTGTAGCTGTCATTTCGTGGTTGAGCTGCCGAAGGTCCCCTAATTTTTGCCTAGGTCGCAAGACGCGTGACAACCTAACGGGTGTTTTGTTTGACATTTCTCTCATTTAGAGCTCACCTTTTGCTACGATCGCCCATATTGGGTCTAATCGCACCTCTTGGTTCCTCTAACTTTTGCCTAGACCGCCCTTTTCGGGTTTTCAGCTTAGCGAGGATTTTATTTCATGCTCTCCTTTTGCCACGGTTCCCCTTTGCAGGATTTTAAACCGTGCCTCTCATTCCCTAATTTTTGCCTAGGCCGCCTCAAAGAGGTTTTCAACCTAGCGGGAAATTCATTCTTTTTCTCTCAGGAAAAATTCAGAGAAAGGGAAAGAGTAGAAGAGGGGAGTACATGAGTTAGCGAAATTAAAAGTGGTGGGAACTGTACATGCGAAGAAAGATAAAACGTAATGTGCATTTGAGAAAACACCCGTAGTGGGATGAGAGAAACACCATCACGGATAGTATTTCTTAAGAGCATCTGCATTGAGCGGAAGAGCGTTCTCGTTTCTGTCCATATCATTGAGAATGATTGCCCTTCCGTCAAAGACTTCTTTAACGATGAAGGGACCGTCGTACTTGTAAGCAAACTTGCCCCTGGAATCTGGGGCGATGTGTAAAACTTTTCGCAAGACGAGGTCGCTGGGGCTGAACTCGCGAGGACGAACTTTCTTGTTGAATGTTCGGGCCATTTTTTGCTGATAGCACTGACCGTGGCAAAGTGCTGTTAGCCGCTTATCGTCAATGAGATTAAGTTGTTCATAGCGTTGATTCGCCCATTCTGCTTCCTTGAGTTTAGACTCGGCAATAACCCTCATGGAGGGAATCTCCACTTCGATTGGAAGAACTGCTTCCATGCCATAGACCAAAGAGTACTGGGTTGCCCCGGTAGATGAGCGGATAGAAGTCCGATACTCCAAGAGTGCGAACGGGAGCATCTCGTGCCAGTCCTTGTAATTCACCGTCATTTTTTCGATGATTTTCTTTATGTTCTTATTCGCTGCCTCTACCGCACCATTCATTTGTGGACGATATGGAGAGGAAGTACGATGTTGGATTCTGAACTGTGCACAGAGCTCGTCAATGAGCTTATTATTCAAGTTCTTGGCATTGTCGGTGATGAGAGTCGCGGGGACCCCGTACCGCGCAATTATGTCGCGTTTGAGGAAGTGAGCCACGGCCTTTGCAGTGACTGACGCAGGGTTGATAGCTTCGATCCACTTGGTGAAGTAATCGATAGCTACCAGTATGAACAAATGTCCATTGGATGCTTTAGGGTTGACCGGACTGATCACGTCCATGCCCCACATTGAAAAGGGCCACGGAATAGCCATTGGATACAGTTCGTTGGGTGGTGCTCTGATCTGATTCGCGTAGACTTGACACAAGTGACAGTGCCTAACATGCTTGACGCAGTCAGTCTCCATGGTAGACCAGAAGTACCCGAGTCGCATGAGCTTCTTTGCTAGCATGAGCCTGTTCATGTGAGGTCCGCAATTTCCTTCGTGCACTTCTTCCATGAGGCGTTGTGCCTTGTTCTTGTCGACACATCGAAGTAGTGTAGCGTCGAATGAACGGCGGTAAAGAGTCTTGCCACTCAGGAAAAAGTGCACCGCAATGCGGCGTAGAGTCCTCCGGTCATGACGATCGGTGAATGCTGGGAATTGACCTGTTTGCAGCAAGTGTTTGATGTCTGCGTACCACTGTTTGCCGTCAACAGCATCAATTACATCGCAATGGGCAGGGCCCTGAGCAATCTCAAACTCGAGGGGTTCGATGAGATTCTCCTTCTTAATGCTGACCATGGATGAGAGCGTTGCAAGTGCATCTGCGAACTGGTTCTTCATGCGTGGGGTGTATGTAAATGAGATATCTTCGAAGTTCTCTGTCAACTCTTCGAGGTACTCATGATATGGCACCAGCTTTGGATCTTTCGTCTTCCATTGTTTGAGCGTCTGGAAGATTGTGAGCATAGAATCGCCAAACACTTTTAACTCCTTGACTTTGAGGTGGATTGCCGCCTGCAAACCGAGGATACAAGCTTCGTATTCGGCTATGTTGTTGGTGCAGGGGAAATCAATCTTCGCTGCAACAGGGAAATGACGCCCCTTAGGGGATATCAGCACTGCGCCGATACCAGACCCGGTGGAATTGACTGTACCGTCAAAGTACATCTTCCATCCTAGAGTCTCTTCCTCATCACTCACTTGGAGGATCCTTTCATCTGGAAAGTCAGAGTTGATCGGTGTGTCGTCCTCGATCGGAAACTCCGCTAGATGATCTGCAATTGCTTGGCCCTTCACTGACGTGCGTGATACGTACTCGATGTCGTACTCCGTCAGTTGGCAACGCCATTTTGTTATGTTCCTTATGGAGGGCGGACTGCCAAGTAGATACTTCAAAGGATTTGTCTTCGACAGTAGGCGAACAGTATGGTAGAGAGTGTATTGCCGGAGCCTTTGCATGACCCACACAAGTGCGCAACACATTTTCTCTATCTCAGGGTAGTTAGACTGCCCTTCAGTGAACTTTTTGCTTAAATAATAAATTACTCGCTCTGCGTGAGAGGAACCGTTCTTTTGCCCTAACATGCATCCAATGGATTGTCGGCGTACCGTTAGGTACAGAATGAGAGGACGATCCGGTGAAGGTGGAACCAACACCGGCGGCTGAACTAGGTATGCCTTGACTGTATCAAAAGCTTTCTGACACTCGTCATCTCATTCGATCGCTGCATTTTTGCGAAGCAAACGGAAGAGTGGTTGGCACTTGTCTGTTAAATTTGCAATGAAACGCGCGATGTAATTTAGCCATCCTAGGAAGCTCCTTACTTCGCGCACTGTCGATAGAGGGGGCAATTCCATGATCGCCTTGACCTTGTCGGGGTCGACCTCGATGCCTTTTTTGCTGACTACAAACCCTAGCAATTTCCCTGACTTGACGCCAACGGTGCATTTCGCTGGGTTGAGTCGGAGCTTGTACTTCCTGAGACGATCGAATAGCCGCTTGAGATTGACCAGATGATCTTCACCTTCTTTGGACTTTGCAATCATGTCGTCGACATAGACCTCAATCTCTTTATGCATCATGTCATGAAAGAGAGTGACCATTGCCCGCTGATAGGTTGCCCCGGCATTTTTGAGACCGAAACGCATGACCTTGTAACAAAACGTACCCCACATCGTGATGAACGTGGTTTTGATCTTATCCTCCTCGGCCATCTGAATCTGATTGTATCTAGAGAAACCGTCCATGAAGGAGAATTGTGTGTGGCGTGCTGTATTGTCCACCAAGATGTTGATATGGGGCAGCGGGAAGTTATCCTTAGGACTGGCCTTGTTAAGGTCTCGGTAGTCGATGCAGACTCTGACCTTCCCGTTCTTCTTTTCCACTGGCACAACGTTCGCTACCCATTTAGAGTAATTGCATACCTCCAAGAATCCCGCATCCACCTGCTTGACGACCTCCTCCTTAATGCGGAGAAGAAGATCAGCTCGTTGACGCCGTAAGTGTTGACGTTTGGGCGGAAATCTTTCAGTGTCGAGTGGGAGGAAATGCTTTACGATCAAGGGGTCTAAGCCTGGCATATCAGTATAAGACCAAGCAAAGACCTCTTGATACTCTGTCAAGAAATCGATCATTCGAGTTCTCTGTGCGGGGTCGAGACCCGTCCCGATCCTTAGGGTGCGTTGTTCTTCTATAGTGCCTATGTTGATCTCTTCGGTTGGCTCGATTGAAGTGAGTTGATGGTTTTCAAGACGATGCAAACTCTCTTCTATCTCGGGCACGCGACCGTCCTCGTCAATTCCTTCCCCGAAGTATATGGGTAGGGACTTTCTGAGGTGTGTTTCGGATGAATTCGAATCGTTGCATCGGTGATTTGGATTCGATTGGAGCCTGAACACGAAAGCGAATTGTTTTAGAAATTAAAGATGCTAGAAGTAAGTACGAGAGAGAGAATTTAGACACAGAAATTCAAAAAGCAAGCAGGGATTTTATTAACAAGTCATAACAAAAACCCTCTTCTGTTATGTGGCTTATGGCGTTGCCGACATACAGGTAGCATTATATATAAAGACCGTCTTACACATCGGCAACTATGGCTGAGTAGAGCAGAACTGAAGTCCAGTTGGTAAGCTCCTCATCCTCCCGTACAGGGCGGATATGAACCCTGGAAGATGTCTCCTCAGTGACGGCATATATGGCTGGCAAAGCCAAAAACGCTTCAACTGCATCCAAAGAGAAGTCATCTGATTCAGTGATTGGGCTATCGGAGGTGCCTCCCATGATCTGTGGTGGTGCTGCAAAAAACTGTGAAAGCGGTAGAATCGAAATGCCCCTAAAGAGCTTTTCCGTAATGTGTAGCAAGGCGGTGTAGATGCTTTCCACGACGAGCCTGCACGATCTTATGACAGGAGGGGCAAAAGCCGAGTCCCCTCCTATTGCGGTATTCCTCCATTTCAATCGTCGGAGGATTCCCTGCGCACGTGCCCCAAGTCCAATTCCGGGGATGTAATCGTTCTTCAACAGAACCTTTCCAATCATGCGATCGGTCCATGATGGACCGACTTCTCCGTAGTCTCGGATTACGGAAATCGTGTCGAAAGAGTGAAAGGGAAGATTCTGATCTTCTCCAGTGCTGATGTAAGGGACGGCTGTCTCCTTGTAGACTGTGTAGTCTTCCTCGCCGTTGACAGTGATGAGCTTGCCTTCGACGAAGAACTTCAGCTTCTGGTGCAACGATGAAGGAACAGCGCTGACGGCATGAATCCATGGTCTCCCGAGCAAGAGACTAAAAGCATTAGGTATCTCGAGGATCTGAAAGGTGACAGAGAATGAGCAAGGACCCACGTCGATCAGGAGGTCGATTTCTCCGTTCACTTCTCTCCTGGAGCCATCAAAGGCTCGAACAGTGGTCTTGCTTGCACGGATGCGACTCATATCCACGTTCATCTGTTTCAGCGTGGAGACGGGGCAAACGTTGAGAGCAGATCCGTTGTCAATCATGACTCGACCAACGACGTGATTGTTACACTTGCAGACTATGTGCAATGCCCGCAAGTGTCCCTGACCTTCCAATGGAAGCTCGTCCTCGGCAAAGGAGATCTGACTCGAGAAGATTGAGTTCACAGTCTCCTCAATCCTATCCGGTGCAGTATCTTTTGGGACTTGTGCCGCAGTGAGGACTTTCAACAAAGTATTCCGATGCGGCTCGGAGCTCAAAAGCAATGCAAGGAGCGAGATATGGGCTGGTGACTTGCCCATTTGCTCCACCACTTTGTATTCACTTGCCTTGATCACTTTCATGAAAGCTTCAGCTTCTTGATCGGTGACCTTCTTCGCACGAAGTGGAGCGGCTTCTGAAGTGGTTGAGGATGTAACAGCAGGGGCTTTCCCTTAGTCTATAGATTCTGGACCCTGATAAACTCGTCCTGAGCGTGTGATGCCCATCGCGCTCATCTCTTGCTCCATGTTGGCAACCTCATTCCCATAAGCCCAGGGAACTCGACGGTCTTGGTATGGCTCCTTCGCAAGAACCTCGATAACGAATGGGACGGCAGATGTAAATGCATCATTCGTCGGAGCATAGTTGACGATAAAGGGAATTGAGGTCTTCTGCGCGTCTTCTTCCTCTTCGATAGTAGCGATACTGATCATGTTGATAGAAGGTCCTGAACTTGATCCATGATCGGGGAGGGGGTTTGCGCGGACATTAGGTGGCTTCACCTCATTAAAGGAGATTTGCCTTGTGTCGATCATCTCCTGAATTCTGTTCCGGAGTGTCCAGCAATTGTCCAGAGTATGACCAGGAATTCACAGTGTAAGTTCTGATTCTGCACTATGGGGTCAAAGTTGGGACCAGGCGCCTCTGTTCTGATCTTGTTGCCTGCAAGAAGCTGCCTGAATATGTGAGAGAGAGGAGTTGGTAAAGTGGTGTACTACTTGTGCGGACGCGGTTGTGCAGCATTGTCCTGATGAGTTCTGGGGGCTGGAGCACGTTGAACAGACTGAGGAGATCTCGAAGCCGGGGGTCTACCTTGTTGAGCCTGAGCAGGAGTATGCTGTTGCGAGGTTGCGACTGGATAACAGTTGGCGAGGTCGGGAAATAAACCTGCGATGTTTGGTAGGGCTGCACATAATGCACAGGATGTGCATATGCCTGAGAAGTCTGTAATGCAGGGGTATAGTCCACCGAAATCGGCTGTGAAGCCTGATGTCCAGAATTGACGACGCCAATGGTCGTGTCTTTGCCTCTGCTGGAGGTTCCAGCAGTCTGCTTCTTCGATGTCTCTCCATCCTTCTTCTTTGATGGGCCTTCGATTCTTCCTAACTCAACACCCATGTCAAGCTTCTTTCCTGCCTCGATCAGATCTGAGAAAGAGGAAGTATGAGCCACGAGATGTGAATAATATGCGCCTCTGAGTGTGGAGTAAAATAGCTGAACTTGTTATCGCTCAGTGATTGGAGGAATGTGCTTTGCTGCTCTTCCTCTCCATTCTGTTGCGTATGCTTCGAAAGCTTGACCCTCTTTCATCTCTATCATGCTGAGATTGAGAAGGGTAGGAGGTGTCTCCGCACAAAATCGATACTGGTCGAGGAACTTCTGAGAAAGATCTGTCCATGTAGGGACGTCGCCGGATTTCAGGGTCATAAACCAATCTAACGCCGATCCCATAAGACTATCTTGGAAAGTTTGAATGACGAACTCCTCATAATCCCAGTATGAGAGCATTTTGCTCTGATAGTGACGGAGATGATGCCGAGGGTCTCTGGTCCCGTTGTATCTTTTGAAATCTTGAATTTTGATCTTAGGGGGCAGCCGCATGCCCGGAAAGAGATTCCAGTCACTGTCACCGAAATCGAAACGGGGGTTGCCTACTTGGAGGGCTCGAATGGTTTCCTCCATTCTCTTTATTCTCCTCTCCTATTCATTTTCCGCTCCGGGAGGAATGTTTGTCGGTAGAGCTAGAGGGGCAGCCTGAGTAGGCGTGCCTGGTTCAGTGGGAGGAATGTTTAGGGGCGGTGGAGCAGGGTAAGAAAAGCTTATTTGGGGTTGTGGAGTTTGGAAAGGAAATTGGTCTGCAGTGGGAACAGGAGCCTATGCGATCGTGACCGGAGGAACTGTCGGTGGTGGCACAGTATAGATTGGAGGATACATTGACACGGTTAGCGGTGGCAGCGTATGCATAGTCGAATCCGCGAATAAGAAAGCCGCCGGTGGCAGCGGAACTGCTACTGGAGCAGGTGGTGGCGGTAGAGGATCATTGATTGGATGGACCGTTGGTGCAAACGCCATTGCTGAGAAAGATGCGTCTTCAACCTCCGAAACAAAGGTTGGAGGGACTGTTGGATTTGGATCGACAATTGGTCTGTGCTCCAGAGGCGGAGTAAAGCTCGATGAAGCCTGATTCTGATTCCTGAGCATGGCCATGAGCTCCGTCATGTTGGTGGCCATGTTGGTCGCCAAGTGGTTCACCATTCCTTCTAACGCGGTGAAACGTGTGGACTCCACAAGGTTGGACGTTGTCTGTGCTATTGGTGAAGGATGTCCGATAGAGATGCCTGAATGTGCTGTAGATATGTCCGCGGGTATTGGAGGTGATATAACTTGCGTCAATGGTGTTTGAGAATGTGTCGGTGTTGGCGGAGTATCCTATTCATGAATGGCAGGTTATTGATCTTCTGCCATCCTTACTCGAGCACGAGTCGGATATCGATGGGACGCCAGTTATTAGCACCTGTATGTGTAAATATGTAAGTGCGATTGCAGTATGTTGACAAATGTAAATGATTAAGTGTTATGAAATGCATGGTTTTGAAAACACTAATATCATTACTTCAATTCGACTTACGTTCTATAATTTACAAAGACAGTCTGTTTAAAAGAAAGGTACGTAAACATAAAACCGACATCCAACTACGCCCGATAGCTGAGTGAGCGCTGCATAGGTCCGAGCAGGGTAAAAAGACACCGTAGACTGCTAAACCTAAGGATGGGAGGCCTTGCGCTTTTTCGCCCGCGCTCGGTCCAGTGTAGCACTCAAACGCGCTATCTCCCTGTCTTTGTTCGCTACGCGTGTGCGAGTCTGAACTAGCTCCCTCTGAAGCTCTCTGTGATCAGTGAGCTCTGACCGTATATCCACAAGCTCGCAGCGGAGTCGATCTCGCTCCTCCCTGATGGACTGCAACTCCGTGCGCATGGCCCCTTGGATGGAACTCTCGGCGTCTGGAATGTCTGCTTGCGGTGCTTGCGGAATCCGTGACTTGCGTAGCCGACGAACAGGTGCAAGTCCGTGCGGATGGAACTACGCTACATATGATGCAGTGGCTGAGAAAGCTCGCTCATCATCAGTGGGATGCTCCGGGAAGTAAAGTTCCTGAACGATGTGAGTGTCCCACAAGCGTCGAACTTCCCGAACCCGTAGAAACCTGTCTGGAAGTGAAGCTATCGTGTCTGCCCACATGAAGCGGTATGTCATATGATCCGCCTCTGTAGGGATATCTTGTAGACCATCGAGTTGTCTGATAACTCGGGCTGGAAATATGAGTGTACTCCCTAAATGACTGATCAAAGGGAGTCCTGTGATTGAAGGACATCCAATGGTCATGGGACCACCGGGATTCCAACGAGCAGCCCATAGAAACTGTGCAGGGGTGAGACCTTCCATAAACTGCTTCCAATCGGTGTAATCACGGTCGGAAGGTCGAAACACTTGAAGTAGACAGGCGATAAGTGAATGCTCGTCAGTGATGTAGGAAAAAGGATGAGATGAGCAGAATGGCCTAATGTGTGAAAGAAGCCAAATCTGAAGTAGATGCGGAGCTCCTCTCATTCTACCACGTCGAACCTCTCGTACATAATCAAGAGACCGAATGGCCTAAGCCAAGACGGCTTCCACGTAACTATGGCCTCCTACCACTTAGAGGATGACTTGGGCAAGCGCCCCGTCTATGAGGTTCAACGAGTACGGGAATAGGATGGTCCCGAAGATGAGCAAGAGGAACCCGTGACAAGCATCACGCTGATATGATTCTCCCGAGGCACTGAGAGAACGAACATGTATGATTTCTATGAGCCATGCAGTCCTAACGCTGTGCTCCCATCCATACCGAAGTTCATGGCAAATTTCTTCGTCGCGAAGATCTAAAAGGATGGCAAGTCTACTTTGTATCGTGGCAAACTGGTTGGGCACCACGATGTCGCGGGTTGGCATAGGCCACTGAATGAGTGCCGCGTATTCTTCTACTATAGGAGATAGCTCTGTCCCTTGAAAGTTGAACATGGCCCGCTAAGTGTCCCAAAAACTGATAGTTGTTCTGAGCAAGGTCCAATCAATGGGGGAATCCGCTAGTAGTGGCAAGTCTCCTATGATGAGTCGGAGAAATGCGCGGTCAACAGGGCGGAATGTTCTCCAAAGGTGTATGATGTCCGCTACTGGTGTGACGATGACATCGAGCCTAAGACATGGATGCGAGCGGTCCATGCTTACCTAAATGGAGAGAATGTCGGTTCAATGTTTAAAACCAAACCGATGCAATGTCCTAGGTTGTTTTGAAAACATGCATGCAGTGTAGAAAAACAACAAAAGGCCTGCCTAAAAGAAAACTAGGGGCCGACTCAAAGACTCGACTTTAGGTCAGTTGACGACATGAAGGTTTATTTTGGTCCAGCATGACGGTCCCTGTTTATGCATGGTTTCAGTGTTCTACTGGGAAAACCACTAACTAGAGATGGGGGCTCCCGATTCAAGGGTATCAATTCCCTGAAATCGAGCGAGGATCTTTGGGGGTCGGTTCAATGGCAGAGCCGACTCGATCCATTCCCTCACTCGGAACCTCTGACTAACCTAGCTTCCTAAATCGGTGCCCGTGGGATTTCAGGCATTTGGTACTTAGAATTCCGCTAGGATGATGCAATGCAAATGCATAAAATAAATATGCTTGAAATAAATGTACTGGAAGCGGTAAATAAACATGCAAGTAAAGCAAACGGATCGAGCCTGACCTAACTAAGTATGTCCCCAGTGGAGTCGCCAAGCTGTACAGACCCGAATGTGGACTCTCGTCGGGGCCCGCATTGCGCGCTTTTGGATCGCGCGGCTTGGGAGTGTCCACCTTCCCGTGGGGACGCATAACTGACACGCGTGAGAAAATGAGTCGCCACTTATCATTTTACAACCCGTAGGTCGAGGGCGGATAAGTTACCCGGGTCTAGGGGTATGGAACACCTAGTTTGTTGTTAAGGTATTGATCTGTGCGGAACCTGAAAATCCGTGTTTGGGGGTTCATGTTATGTACGGGCCTATATCCCGCATGCCCTTTCGGTACTCTAGTTTGCTAGGCTTGCATGTTTTATTATTTACCGCTTTGAATTAAGTTGCACTCGGCACGCACGTTTTGACACCGGAGATTCGGTGAACTAAACGATGTCGATTGAGAAGCCGAGAGAGAAGTAAACCCGTATGTCGGGGAGTTGGTTCACAATCTTGCGTTACAGTTCATCGAACCATGGAGGTTGAATCCCTGCGTGAACCAGAACCGCGAATTCTTGGATTTACTTTCCTTTGGGCAAGCACTAAACCGATTCGATTAATTCGACTCTTGGACCGTTCGCTTACCGACTGGAATTCTTATAGAATGAATGTACAAAATAAAAGTCCTTACAATGCTCTCGAAAACAATAAATACAAATTACAAATGGCCGAATTCCAGTGGACTCGCGTTCGGTTATTATTCCGCTCAACTGTCCGTGAGTTTAGGGAAACACCGAAAAACTGAAATTCAATGTACGCTCTCACTGAATAGGGCGTTGAACCTTATGAGTGTTGATTAGGGCGCTGGACCCTGTGATTGTTGATTAGGGCATTGAACCCTAATATCATTCGGCCTAGAGATCAGGCTCGACCCGCATGGCAAACAAGTGCGAAAAGATAACAAGCAACAGGTAAATAACATATAATGTGTTTGTATTCACCGAATGTACGTGGATTAATAAGTTTATTAATCCAAGTGTGTTTTTGCAAGCAAATGCCATATGCTAAGCAAACAACGCGTGCCAATGTTTTAGCATTCGGCTTTGGTTTGAGAACCTGACATATCGGGTGTCCGTAGTCAAGTTTCGTGTGTGTGGATTGTTTTTACAATGATTCGATGTTGTGACACTGAATTACCACTGAATTAACCCAACTCGTGTTTTGACTCTAGATTTGGAACCTAAAGTTCCACCTAACCATTTTCTAGCATTTGATTAAGTCGAGTGAAATGATTAGTCAGGTAATTGTAATTTTGATACAGAATACCCAACTGACATCTTAAACAATACTAAGATGACGCCAAATCACAAAATGATGTTCTTGCCCTTGATTTGAAAATTTGTTTTTTCAGAAAAGGAGAACAACACAATACGGATTTGAAAGTATGAGGGTTTTGAAAAGAGCATTAACACCGTTTTGTAATTCGTCGACACGAGTTACAAATTACTGTCCAATTCGTACAAAGTTGTTTAAATTGAATGAATTACCCGTGTGAACGTCCCGATTAACCCGTTCGTCAAATTAATGCTTAAGGTTATTACCGAATGCATTAATTATGAAAACGATTCGTGATTCGACGACCAAAACGAATCCATAATGATCAAGGATAATTCGGTTGAATAACCAACAATACCCTTATAACCGAATGGATCTGAATGAGTCCTCGATACACAAACCCATGCATGTTTGTTTTAAAAAGGGTTTTAAACGATGTTTTAACATGGGAATCGTGAAAATATTGAATTTACAACTTCACACAATTCGAGAAAACAAACCAAAATCGGGATAAGGAAATCATTCTTGATCCGAGAAAAGCCAAGAGGCTCTCGGCCTCATCTCTCAAGGATGGCCGAAAAATCTTATGGCTTGATTTAAGTCACAAGTGGTTTATTTGCCTCGGTTTTAATTGTTTTTCGCATGCTCAAGCATCAAACACGATGAATAACACGTTTTTGACAAAAGCCGGTATTACCATGATTTGATTAACTCATTTAAACATGCAAACATTCACAAACATGTTATTTAAGGAATCGATAAAATAATACCAGTTTCATACATGCAAGAACAACAAAATAAACTCGGAAACTAACTTGGATCGGGCCAAGGAGACCAATCTTAACCCGAAAAGAGCAAGTTAAGTCTCGACCATCCCATTTAGAGACTTGCTGATAGCTTGCTTGCCATTTCTAGGTCGGGATGGTCTTCCGAACGATGATCCAAACATTTTTCCGACATGCTAGCAAGTTATAAGGTGGTAAACATGCATAACATAACATAAAAGTGTATAAAAAATCAAGTCTTGCAAGTTAAACATGCACAAAACACCATAATACTCCATAGCCATGCAAATAACGTAAAAGATTCTAACTTCTCTAAGTCCATAATGTTATACCTTGCCTCGGGATACGAGGAAAGAGTCGGGGAAGTGTTTGAGAGTCGGGTGACTCGGTGGAATCCTTGGAAGGATGTTCGGGTGCAAGGGCATGCACGTTCGGATGTGCACGGGCTTCGGGCGTGTAGGCAGGCACGCGGAGCGTGCACGGGAGCGCAGGGCGAGCAGCGGGCGTGTGCGGGCAGGCGCGCGGGGCGCGCGGGAGTGCGCGGTTGGCTCTCGGCTAGCACTATTCACCCGAGAGTGACGATTTCGCCCGAAATCTTCTAAAATCACCTGAAATAATAATTTAAAGACTTCAAATGGAAAAATCAACTTCACCAATGAATTCCATGGGTCCAAAATGAGTGGGATATGGAGTTTGAGAATTTTTGAACTTAAGTCGGGATGATGAACATCGGCTTCCGACTTAAGAACTCAAGGCTCTCTTTGGATTTTTTCGGTTTTCTTCTCTTTTCTTTCTAAGTGCTGAAACTTGTTGGTTCTTGAGTGTTCTTGGCTATGGAGTTTGAGAGGATTTCTTGAAGGAGAAAGGTTGGAGAGAGCGTGCAAGAGGAGAAGTGATTTGGTTAATCACTTTGGAGCTATTTATAGGTAAAGCTAATGACACAATTAGTGAAACAAAGCATCATTAGTGGGCATGCTTAGGAGGGGCGGTTTGCTTAGGGAAATATCTAGCCCTATCCTCTTCCATTTGCATTAATGAAGAAGAGATCAAAGCATTAAATGGCATTGAAGAAGAGTTGGAGTGTTGTCTTCAAACTCCTTGGATATTTTTGGCTAAGAGTGAGCAAGAGTGGAAGAGGATAAGGCTTGGCAAATTTCGGCCATCCTTAGGCAAACCGTGGGATCCCACGACCGAAGAGGAAAAACCGGGAGAAAGCTTGGGTCTCGATTGGTCGCGTATTCGAAGTTCGTGGTTTGAATTGAACGTCGAATTGTCGATATACGCGAGAAAACGGATTTAGTGAGCTCAAGATTGGCATTTTTCATGGAAAATTGCCAAATGTCTGTATGAGGCTCGGAAGCCGGTTTTGCTCCTTTTAAGCATCCAGAGCGAGGTTACCCACTTCTGACAGCATACCTTGTATCTGCATCCCACGCCGGTCATTTTGACATAAATTGTCAAATTACGTGGGCGCTTGACCCTTAAGCCGGTAATGCAAATATGGAGCCGGAGATGTCCTAGGAGGCCGAAACTGGATTTCTCAGATTGCTTTCTAAGTTGCTTGGGCGATCCGGAGACCACTGTGATCTGTGTTTGTCGAGATTGGGCCTCTAAAGACATGAAAAATGCATCTGAGACCCTTAAGGCACTGCTCGGGGGGTCTAGATGAGTTGTGTGATTCATTCCGACGATTTCACATTGAGCGTTGAGATAAGCGACACTGGAATTACAAACCATCCGACGTCAAGTTTCCCAAAGAGGACCTCCAGATATGGATTTCAACTGAAAATGGTCTTTTGTGCTCCTCGGAGGTTACTAGGGAAACCGAGAAGGGTTTTGCTGTCTGTTTTGCCCAATTGCGAATGTCCACTGGAGTTTTCAGGGCAATGTAGTATGAACTTCGTTTGTTGTAATTCCGTCAGATCAGTCTCCGGTTATGCTCTTCCGAAGAGGGGTATGCCCGTTTTGTCGCTCGGAGGTCATTCAGGGTGTTTGTATGGCTTCCAAAAGACAATCTGAAGCACTGCTCGTGCTCTGTATGATTGTAGGGCATGGCCGCATCTGATATTTGGAATTAACTTTTATCTGAGAAACCGGCATTTTTGGACTTCCACTAAAAAGTTATCTGTATACAGAAAGTTGTTCTGTATAGAGCAGATGATTTGCGAAATGCGTTTGAAGACACTTTTCATCTGTTTGGCATCGATGTGGATTTTTGAAGTCCAATATTGGCTATCTTCCGACGGTTGAGCGAACTATCGGAAAATAGAACTGCCCATGTGGTACACTGAAAATGCCGGTTTTGGAAGTTGTTGAGCTCTCTAGTCACTCTGTTACCCTTTGATAACCCCTGGAGTCCTTCTATCACATGTGCATGTCTTATGCTCAATTTTGCCGACTTGAGGATGAATAGTGATTTCTGCTCTGTTAAGTCGTTTTTCTGTATTCTGCTCAAGTTGTGGCTTGGACCATTGCTGATATCATTGTTTGGAAAGGTGAGCCAAAATGGGGTGCTGACAGCTTGCCCCTCTTTGATTGCGTGCTCGAGTAGAGAATGCAGCCAAAGACTTCAGAAGCACCCCAATTTGATAGCAATGATCGATATGGAACTTTCGATAACAGTCTTCTCCCTCCTACTTTGGATATGTGGGGATGTTATACCTGACGCAGAAATGTAAAAGTCAGGATGGACCTAAGGGGACGGACCCGTGATTAGAAAAGTAGTCGGGACGTACCCGAAGGGGACTGACCCCTGAGCAGAAAAGTAGTCGGGACGTACCCGAAGGGTTTGACCCCTGAGCAGAAAAGTAGTCGGGACGTACCCAAAGGGTTTGCAATATGCACGAGGTGCATACCGAATGAACAACACGGTTCAAAGGCTCCATTCAGGTGGTCAATTCATGATCTTTCTGATTGTTTGTAACCCGTATATTTAATGCATTCAGCAATAATTCCACAAACGGGTTAATCAGAACCCTCACATAATTAATCCACTCGACATTAACAAGCATGCATGAATTGGTCATTAACCGGTAATTCGCGTCGACAAGTTGCAAAATGACGTTAATGCCCTTTTCAAAACTCACATTTGTCAAAAACCCGAGACGCGCGGTTCGATGTAGCACGGACGTCTAGGAATGACTTGCATGTCTGGACTTGAGATTTTGCTTGATTCTAGAAAATTCAGGTCAGGATGCAGAAGTTCTTTCTAGATCACTTCCGGGCATATCGACCGATTCTTTGGCTTTTTCGGGGTGCTTGCATAACCCTGGAAGACCTAGGGAATTGGCCGGCACCGGCTACAAGCTGAGGTCGCCCACATCGCGTTGTTTCCATTTTTTGAAAATCATTTTCAAGTCAAGGGCAAAATCGTCTTTTTACAATTTAGCGACACCCCTAGGGTTAGCTTGACAAAAACACTACAATACTAGGATACGGAAGGGCTACTTATTCAGGTGCAGGTTCATCTGCATAGCCCTTCTTATCTGACTAATGAGTTTTTGTCATCTTAGCATAGTTTTTGGGTATTTGTTGGGTATTCTAGACCAAAACACAGTTACTTGACTAAGCACGCATTCGACCTATGCATACACGGGCAATAATGGGTCAGGGCATTAGGTTTTAGGCTTTTCAGGCAAAAATGTATGTGCTGTCATAATTTGTAAGCATTGTAGTGTCGCAACACATAACAACATTAAAAGCAATCTACCCATATGAGACTTGACTACAGACACCATGTCTGTCAGGTCCTCGAAGCAAAGTCGAATGCAAAATGCCTTGCACGCATTTGTCTGTTTAGCATAGGAAATTTGCATGCCAAAACACTCGGGTTAATAACTTGCTAATTCACGTAACTTGGCACTAAAAAACACATTGTCTGCAATCTGCATGTTGCTTGTTACTTTTCTACTCTTGTTTGTTCACGTGGGTCGGGCCCGACCCATAGGTCGCATTGCACTTGGGATCCAACACCCTAACCATCGATCGCGGGGTCCAATGCCTCATTCACCGAGAGCGCATTCGAATTCCAATTGTTGTATTTCCCTACCTCACGACGAGTCTGAGTGGAATAATAACCGAACGCAAACTGATTGGGATTCAACCATTTGCAATTTGTAATTTGTAATATTTTAAGAGCACTGTAATGGCATTTATTTTGTACATTCATTTCTGTAAGAATCTCGGTCGGCGAGTGAACGGTCCGAGAGTCGAACTAATCGAGTCGATCCATTGCTTGCCCAGAGGAAAGTAAACCCGAGCTTTCGCGGTTTCAGTTTGCACAGGAAATCGACCACCATGGTCTGATGAACCATAATGCGAGGATGGTGAACCGATTCCTCGACATACGGGCCTACCTTTCTCTCGGCTTCTCAATCCGCATCGTTTAGTTCATCGAATTTACAGTGTCAAAACGTGTAAGTCGAGTGCAGCCTAATCCACACAATAAATAAATAAAACGGAAAGTTTAGCAAGTTAGAGTACCGAGAACCTCCGAACTCGGATTTTCCGGTTTCGTGACGACCAGTACCTTAGCAAAAGTAGGTGTATCATTTACCCCTAGACTCGAGTAACTTACCGGCCCTTAACCTTCGGGTCGTAAAATGGTAGGTGGCAACTCCTTCTCACGCGTGTCCGTCATGCCTCCCCGGAAAGGTGGACACTCCCAAGCCGTAAGATTTGGTCGTACGCATGCGGGTCCCGACGAGAGCACATTCGGATCAGTACAGCTTGGCGACTCCACTGGGGACTATTTTTAGAGGGTTCAGGCTTGATCCCGCTTGCTTGCTTGCATGCATGTTTATTTACTGCTTTCTACACATTTATTTTAAGCACATTTACTTCAAGCATATTTATTTTATGGATTTGCAATGCATAATCCTAGCGGTTTCTAGGTACTACGCTCGAAATCCCACGAGTGACCAATAGGAAACTAGGTTAGATAGAGGTTCCGAATAAGGGAACGGGGAACCGGCCCCCAAAGATCCTCGCTCGGCTTTAGGGAAGTGATTACCCTTTGATCGAGAGCCCCCATCCCTAGTTAGTTGCTTTCCCAATAGCACCAAAACAATGCATTAATAGGGACTGTCATGCTGGACCAAATTTTCCTTCATGCCGTCAACCGATCCAAAGTCGAGTCTCTGTGTCGTCCTTAGTCAATTTTTTTAGACTGGCCTTTTGTTGTTTTTCTGAAAGAGTGGTGTATATTCTAAAGAACACAATTATAGTTTATTCTTTCTGCACCTGCATGTTTTCAAACAAACTAGGACATTACTTTGGTTTAATGTTTAAGTTCCCTTTTTCAAATGAAATATCTTTGTAAATCTTGGAATTTGAATCAAATCGATGCAACAGCATTAGCTTTTGAAAACTCATGCATTCTATCTATTTTTATGTTTGCACAGCAGCAGCCACGTCCTGCACAATAAGTGATTCGTGCCCATCTTCGTGGGTAGACCACTTGCGGTCTTCACCTCTCCATGGCGAGGCGTGTCGTGACAAGAGGCCGTCCATCTTGACCACCCACCCCGCACGATAGGCGAGTCGTGTCAACCTTCGTGGGCAGGCCACCTGCGGTCTTCACCCTTCCTCCATGGCAAGGCGAGCCGTGGATCAAGGGCCAACACACCTTCCCAGGCCAGACTAACTAGCACTAACTTCTTCATAACAGAGAATGTCACCTCGTGATCGAACGCACATCTATTCGCATGACCCGCGCATCTACCATCGATCGAGTGCCCCACACATGTCCAAGCATGTTCCCACTAGCCCATGCACGCACTCTCGGCGTACCAATGCTCGTCTCTTGGCATGTTCGCATGACGTCTACCAAGCCAGTTCGCTTCCTTACATTCTTGCATTGAAATTTTGAACATTTCTTGCTCCTTCATTGTTTTTTCTCTCCCCATTGCAGAAAATAACCAGTAGGAAGACAACTTGAATATCGAATATCCAGCACCAAGGCAAGAAGCACATCTCATACAGCCCCTTGGAGTGTCAACACCGAGGCCAAGCCCTCCTTCCTCAAATATCACAAGCAACATCTCATAACAACAGAAGCATGGCCCACCTACCCGCCACAGTAGACACCAGCACGGTCGCGCCTCCGACCAAAGAATAGGTCCCACCCACCCCTTGCCATCGCCGCCGATTAAACATTGGGGCAACACACGCACTCTTCCTTAAACTCTCTTTTGCTTTCATTTAAATGCATTCCTAAATGAGCTCTCGACATGAACAAACTCATTGAGGGGCATTAGGACAGTCTTGAAGACGCCCTATTTGCTCTGTCGAGCCTGTTCGACTCGCTTGTCCTTATGGGACCTGGCTTCTCAAGCCATCCTTAGGACGGCTGTGCATGCCTGCTCGCAACTGGGGAAAGCACACATATGCGGCCCCCAGCCACAGTCTAACCACTCCAGGGTAGTAATGACCAGATTCTCGGAATTAAATGTCATCCACACGCAACACCCCATGAGTCGCACGCTGGACAAAAAGGGAATTTTCCCATGGGTGCACCCCATATTTCTTACCGCATAATCGCCTAATATATCGTTCTCTTTGTCATCCATCACAGGGACACGTCGGCCACTGCCGAAAAGCGATGCGCGAGTTCATGCCTCCCCAAGAACTCGTCCCAAACCCTTTCCTTATACTTCGATGAGGGAGGTGTCCGACGATGAGGTACTCCTTACGAAGCCGAATCACCCAGCATCCACACAACCGTCTTCCTCGAACATCCAGCGGGCTCAGCAGCGTTCACCCTCTAAGAAAAAAGCAATGCAAGAACAACAAGATACGATCGGGGACAATAATCGCACAAGGCACTTGCCACGGGCCACTTCAACAAATGAAGACCGGGGCATCCTCTTCCAACATTTGCACCGAGGCAATCTCGGTTGCCTACTCTTGCGGGGCAATTCTATATTTTCTTAGACAATAGAGGAATGCACCTGCAAAAGCTTGCAAGGACAAAAGACGCTGTCAACACCCCGTTTTGGCCCACCAGTTCAAACAACAGCATCAACAGCGATTCAGCTCATGACTTGAGCATTGATACAAAAGAATGATCGACAGAGCAGCAAATCACTATTCATCCTCAAGTTAACAGGGATAGGCAGATGATCCAGGCGCACAACAGAAGAACTTCCTTGGTTATCAAGAACTAACAGAGCAACCAGAGAGCCCAAATAGAATCTAAAACCAGCGTTTTCAGAATACTACACAAACATCGCTATTTTCCGCTGGATCACTCAACCATTAGAAGGTAGTCAATATTAGGCTTCAAAAATCTCTTACGATGCCAAACAGATGAAAAGTGTCTCCAAACACATTTCGCAGATCATCTGCTCTACACAAAGCAATTTTCTGAATACAAACAATTTTTCAATGGAAGTCCAAGAATGCCTGTTCATCAGAGAAAAGTTAATGCCTAGTGTCAGACACAATCATATCCCACAATTCTACAGATCATAAGCATAGCTTCAGATTGCTTCTCGGAAGTCACACAGACTTCTCGAATGACTCCCGAGTGACAGAAGATGCACCTTTAAGTGGAAATGCGTAACCGGAGACTAGTCTGACAAAATATCGGCAGACGAAGTTGACCCTGCATTACCCTGAAAACTCCAGTGGACAGGCGCAATTGGGCAAATCAGACAGCATAACCCCAATCAGTTTCCCGAGTGACCTCCGAGGAGCAGAAAAGGCCGTTTTCAACGGAAATCCATATTCGAAGGTCTTTTTTGCGGAAACTTGACACCGAACGATTAGCCTACACAGTGCTAGTCATCCCAAGGCTCAATGTGGAATTATCGGATGGAAATGTACATATCATCTAGGCCTCCCGAGCAGTGCTTTAAAGGTCTCAGATGCATTTCTCTAGTCCTTAGAGGTCTATTTTCAACAAACAGAGATTGCAGTGATCTTTGGCTCGCCCGAGCAACTCTGAAAGCAATATGAGAAATCCAACTTCGGCCTCTTACAATGTCTTCGACTCCACATTTGCAATACCGGCTTAAGGGTCAACTATTCACTTTGACTGACAATGCATATCAAAGTGACCAACGCACAACACAGATGCATGATATGTATTCAAAAACGATTAACGAGCAAAATCGGCTTCCGAGCCTCATGACCACCCATTACAATTTCTCATGAAAAATGGCAATCTTGGGTTCATTAGAACCGTTTTCTTGAGTACATCGCCAATTCGACGTTCAATTTGAACCATGGGCATCGAACGTGCGACCAATCGAGAACCGAGCATTCCTGACTCACCTCCAAGTCATGTGGGACCCACGGCATCTTCCTCCCCCTTGCCAAGACAAAGCTAGCCACCATTGCCCACTTGCATTCAAAATATCCTAAGTCTTTCACTTCTACACTCCAACATCAACTCCAAGCTCATAAATGCTCTTAACTCTTCTTCATCAAGATACTTGGTGGAGATTCATCCTCATCTCCATTAATGAAACCGACCTAGCCTAATGATCTCCCCTAATTGTACTTTGTTTTCCTTAATTGCACTTAAGCTTTGCCTATACATATCCTTTAAATCATTAAGCTAATAACTTGTTTCCATGCACATTCCCTCTAGCAATTCTCTCTCAACAAAATGCTCTCAACTCCTCGAAGCTACAGCAGCCTATGATCAGCCCAAGCAAACCGAAAACCAAGCCAAAAGCATTTAGAACTTAAGTCAGGAACTGGTGATGAACATCCTGGCTTACAGAAAATGAAAATGAAGGCTTCAGAAAAGAAATCGAAAGCCTATGTGAGGAAAGAATAGAAGTCTTAGAGTTTTCTGAGTCCTGCCTCAGAGAAAAAGACGCTCTTGAAAAAGAGAATATAAAATTAAAGCAGGAATTGGAGTCCTCATCAACTCCATCGATAAACCAGTCAATGGTTCCCCTCATCGGAAGCATGACTGAGAAATTGTTTTTGAAAAAACCCATTGAGATTACTCTCAGTGGCATTTTCCCTCGAGCAGGAGAAATCCTGTTCCTTTCAAAACTTCCTGATGATATTGTCTTAAAAATTTCTAAGACAAGTCTTCAGGATTTTACTACAACCATGATTTCCTTTTTCAAAAGACTTCTTCAGTTGTGTGCTTGTTCACAAAAAGGAATTGACGGATGGTTTTGGAACTGGGAAAGAAAAAACCACTTTCAAAATGATTTTCCACAACCCTGTGATCAACACGAGGAAGATGATGATTTCGAAAGAACTGACATCTTACTCTGATACCATTTGTTTTTTGAGATACCATTTCAGAAGATCGCAAAATTCGAAATGGTGTTTATAAAACTTATCTTTTAAAGGGAAAACATAAAAACTCTTCGAGTATAGGAAGGCGAAGACTCAACAGAGAAGTTCCTGTAAAGGTCCTAGATGTTATGACCTACGAGTTCTACTAGAAGGTTTATTGTTTTTAAAATATGGATTGGTTTAAAGCAAGCTCTTCGAGTACATGCTCTTCTGAAAATAATTTCGATAATGATTCTGTTCTCAACAGAGAAGAGGTCAATTTGGAATGTTTTGATAAATCTATCGGTGATTGGGAAATCCCAAGAATCGCTTCAAAACAGATTTATAAAAACTCAAAATTCCAAATATTTTCAAAAACTGATTACACTATAACCACTGAAGAGCGGGACATTCCCCTAAAAAACTCTTCACAAACCATAAAACTCTTGAACCAAGAGTCATTGAAAAAACATAACGATAAATATAACTTCATTCATATAGGGCTTGTCTAGGTGGGCATAAAACCCCTGACCAGAGAAGGTTTAGATACCTCAGTACTCCTAGTGCTTAGGGATGCTAGGCTTCTGAACTATCATGAATCCATCCTTGGGACAGTCGAGACTAGTCTGTGTGGCGGGCCAGTCCATTTCAACTGTTTTCCAAATTTCACCATGTCCCTCAAAGACCAAAACATAACTCATGGCTTGACCTTGCAGATTAAAATGCACAATTACAAGATAGCTTTAGGCTCCATCCCTTTAGCCCTTGTATACAGAGTCCATTACAAGACGATGGTCTCAGCATTTGCAACTAAAGCTTTTAACCATAGCCCCAAAGGAGAAACCCTCCTTTTCCAAACTGATATTGCCAGGTCAAACACTGTAGTCCCCAGACCAATTAGGTGGAATGAGGTAACTCTTCCCGACGAATGGGTCTTAGAAGACGCAGTTGCCCCTGAGAAAATTCAAAATGAGGAACTTAGTCGAGTGAGCCAGTTCCAAGATGGGAGAGTTTCCATAAGTTTTCGCCATAGGAGATCAGTCGACATTCAGTCAACCTCAACCCATTCGATAAATTCATCCTTTAGAAGCCCTGAGCTTAGAAGGAGATCATTCAATGTTGCCCCATCGGCAAACACTTTCCAAACAGCTACTGAAAACCCTCTTAGGAATGCCAACCTTAGAGGAATAAGTAGTGTCGCCACCGATATACCCAGACCAGTATACTCTGCCCCTATCACAGATGAAACTGAGTCTTCGCCTCCTTCACCCACATTCTCATCCATAACCGATGCGACCAGAATAAATCCTAATCCTGAGATCTATGTGATTGAGAAATCTTTCACAATGGCTTCAGCCGTCCTTAGGAATGACTTCTGCTCCAAAGAAAATGAAAAAAGGAGAAAATGGCTGTATGAGGTTTTTGCCCAAAAATACGTAGAAACTATAATGCAGAACAGTTGGATCCATTTCATAAAAGAAAATGAGAAAAACATCCTTTTCTGGGATTGGTTTTACCAGATCTACATGGAAGAAAAGGCTCTCAATTTCACTGAAAATACCATAACTTGGAAACTACCCTTTAACAGAACCGTAGTCTCCTCAAAACCTCCTCCAAAATACGTTGAGCCAAAAGAACCTGAGCAAACCAAAAACCTTCGGTTACTCAACATGATGATCAGAAACACCCGAGCCTTAGAGCATGAAAACCGGGAGAAAGAAAGGATACAAACAGAGTTAAAGCTTCGCCAAAAACTCAATGAGCTCCATAAAGAAGTGATAACTCTAAAAAAGGATGAAAAGCTGGTTCAGACCTTGGATGATTCTGAACCCAAACCTGAGTGTAAAAACCAGGAATTCACCCATCAGAAATACCTCCTAAAACCTACAATTAAGGTACATGACTTCCAAATGGAAGCAACTGCCCTGTTGGATACAGGCGCAGACGCCAATTGTGTGAGGGAGGGAATAATCCCATTAAAATATTGTAAAAAAACCCATGAATCTTTAAGATCTGCTAGCCACAACAAAATGAAAGTCACTGGAAAAGTTGAGGAAGCAGAAGTTAAAAATGAAGATTCAACATACAAAACTGGTTTCCTAGTTGTCCAAAACTTGAAAAACGAGGTCATCCTAGGAACCCCATTCATTCAGCTCATCAAACCCTTCCTTTTCACCAACACTGGCATAAAATCAGTGTATCTAGGAAGCAAAACCCTCTTTTCCTTCATCACAAAACTTGTAACCAGGAATCTGGACATGATACAGGCAGTTGAAAGGCAAATTGGCTGGGTAAGAGATGCGATCGCTCACCATAATGTTGAAAATCTGCTCCAAAAACCAGATTGTAAACAAAAAATCGATAATCTCAACAGACTGATCCAGGGTTCAGTTTGTGGAGAAACCCCAAATGCTTTCTGGGATAGGAAGCGACATGTCATCGAATTACCTTATGAAAAGGATTTCGATGAGAAAAATATCCCAACAAAAGCCAGGCCCATTCAGATGAACCAAGAGTTGGAAAGACACTGCAAGGAAGAAATCCAAGAACTCTTGACCAAAAAATTGATTAGACCTAGCAAGTCTCCTTGGAGTTGTTCAGCATTCTATGTGAACAAGAACGCTGAGCTTGAAAGGGGAGTCCCCAGGTTAGTGATCAATTATAAACCATTGAACAAAGCCTTACGGTGGATTAGGTACCCAATACCTAACAAAAAAGATTTGCTCCAAAGACTTCATGATTCAAAAATATTTTCAAAATTCGATATGAAGTCAGGTTTTTGGCAAATTCAAATCGCCGAAAAGGACAAATATAAAACTGCATTTACAGTTCCCTTCGGCCAGTACGAATGGAATGTGATGCCTTTTGGGCTCAAGAATGCCCCATCTGAATTTCAGAAAATCATGAATGACATCTTTGGTGAATACTTCCATTTCATAATTGTATACATTGATGATGTCCTCATATTTTCCAAAAGTCTTGATTCTCATTTCAAACATGTGCATCATTTTATGAGTATCACATCCAAAAATGGCTTGACAGTGTCTCCGACAAAAGTCTGCCTTTTCCAAACAAAAATTCGATTTTTAGGGCATAACATCAGCAGGGGCACCATAATCCCCATCAACAGGTCCATCCAGTTTGCTGATAGGTTCCCTGACCAGATCCATGATAAGAAACTGCTGCAAAGGTTCTTAGGGAGTCTAAACTACGTTGTAGATTTCTTCCCTGGCCTAAGTAAGCTCTGCAAACCCCTCCATAACAGGTTAAAGAATTCTCCTCCACCATGGACGGATGAACAAACCAATATTGTGAAGCAAATCAATCTTCAAATCAAAACCCTGCCTTGTTTGCACTTGGCTGACCCATCTGGAAAAAAGATTGTTGAAACAGACGCCTCTGAAGAAGGATATGGAGGAATCTTGAATCAATCAAAAAATGGGCATGAACAGGTTGTTCAGTTCACATCAAAACATTGGAACCCAACCCAGAAGAATTACTCAACCATAAAAAAGGAAATTCTTTCTGTGGTTCTTTGCATCTCAAAATTTCAATCTGATCTTTTAAACCAAAGGTTTTTACTTCGGATTGATTGCAAATCTGCAAAGGAGGTTCTTCAAAAAGATGTTCAAAATATTGCATCAAAACAGATTTTTGCCAGATGGCAAGCTATCTTGAGTGTATTTGATTTTGACATCGAATTCATAAAAGGTGAGACTAATAGTCTCCCAGATTTCCTGACAAGAGAATTCCTGCAGGTACCACCATGAGCATGATGACTCGTTCCTCGAAAAAAGAGGCTACGGCCTCAAAGCAGCTGGCTCCCAGCCAGTCGATAAAAAATGAGGAGCAATCCTCACACCATAAGGCCACTGGCCAACCCTCCATTGGACAGATCACTGTTGATGGTCAGATAAAAACCTATCGACAGACTCTCCAACAGGAGATCGATAAGCAGAGCTGCTTGCAAACTCTGCCAGGTAAAATTCCTAAACCCAAAAGGGAGAAACTAACTCTTGCGAAACAGAGTTCATCTCCTCATAATCTCGATAATGATATAGTAGTCCAGCAATGGATTACCGTATTGAAAGATAAACCAGAATTAGCACAAGTGCTGTCTGGAATATCTCCTCCTCTGCTGGAGACTAGCAAGGGAGAGAGCTTTAGGCAAATCGCCAAAAGAGCAGAAAAAAGTCTCCAAACATTTTCCGATAAGGAAACCAGCTCTTCAAAAACAGCTCCATGGTTTCCAAAATCACTATTTCAAACTGTTTTGATTATGGAAGAAGGTTTTTACAATGAAAACCCCTTCTTCGCAGCATCAAAATTGTTTCCCGAAAACTGGTATTTCCGGCCAATGGACATTTCAAAAACCCGGGAATATTATGAGAAAATTTTGAGTGATACAGGTTCAGTTGAGTTCAAACACCACCTTGTCCCTGGCTCCTCAAACACCATATCCCACTCTACAGCCAAAATCTTGAGAGTGATCCACCCGAGAGAATGGAATGAGGGAAAACCATACCAAATCCATAAATTCCAAGCCCGGTTCTCGTCAGATCTCCCCCATAATGCCATGTATTCCTACTGGGATTACCAGCAAGCCTGGTACAATGCATTTTTGTACCAAAACCATGAGTTCAGATACACCTGGCTGTTCTTTTTCCATTCCAATAATACAACCATATTTCCTTTTTGGTTTGCCCATTGGTGGTCTATCTGGGGTTCCATTCCGGACATACTACCTCCCATAATTCATGAAGCTTACATCATGTTTGCTTCTCGATTCAAACCTCAAGGGAATCAATCCATTTTCCCCGTGCTTCTCCAATTCTACCAGATTTTTGGATTATCATGGGTACATAATTGGTCTTTCGGATACAAGCCTGATCAACAGACAGGCCTGCAGACACTGGCCAGAATCTTCAAATGCAAATGGTGGGTTAAGCTGAAGGTAGATCATCTTGACTCACAATTTGTTCTCAATTGGTTCCGTAAAAATGCTCTTGTCTCAGACAAGGCACAAGTGGACCACCAAAGCTTTCTCCAGGTCAAAGCCCGGGCTTCGCCCTTCCTTTCAGCAACAAAAACTGATGAGGATTACATAGGGCAGCTCAGCCAGGTTCTCCTGGAACTCAAGGATCTGAACACTGCTCCGTCTGCATCAGAGTCCCACAGGGAACAAGACGACAGTGATTTCTCATCCGAATGACTAGCCTCAGCAACCGAGAGTGTCCGCCCACTGTACTGCTTCAGACACGTGGACATTACCGGACAAAAAACCAAAAGGCTACGCCCCGACATAATCAGGGCAATCTCCGGAAGCATCCCACCACTACTCACAGTGGTACCATAACGGACAAAAAACCTTTCGGCGAGCGTGCCCGACATAAAGCAGGCTCCTGTCACTATTTGCGACAAAAAAGGTCACTGTAGCTACAGTTCTTCCACTGAGCTCGACAGTAACCCCGCATGTGAGTGCACAGTGTAAAGCTGCACAGCGACAAGGCATCCACCACTGCCTATAAGAGGACTCTCCTTCCAGCATCGAAGGGGGGAACACAACACAACACATAATTCTCTCTTCTCTCTTTCTTCTTCTAATATGTAATCATCCGGCTCCCATAACCCGGATCCTCCAACCCCCATTCTGTGTGTAAGTTCCAGTGTAAGCATGGATTGAGGTCTTATAGACTCTTTCCTTTTCTTTTTAATATCTTTTCCTTTTGTTTGTTTCAACTGCATGTACTCCCTTCAGCCCATCATGGGCTAAGTTTCTGAAATAAATCTTCCATGTCTATCTCATGTTTATCTTGACCGTCTATGCATATCAGATCCTGATTCTTCCTGTATTCCATGGTTATCCCCTACGTTGAGGTCTTGGGTGCAAATGGTATCAGAGCCAAGAATAGGTGGGGATAGGATGTATGATCCGTATAAGATTCTCAGATCCAGTAGAACTCGTAGGTCATAACATCTAGGACCGCCTTCATGGCTGGTAGCGAATCATGTAGTGTACTTCCTATAGTGTATTCTTGCATATCCTATACAATGAACTAAAGCTGGTATAAACACGATAGGAAGAAGGCATAGATCACTATTCTCTCATGGAGTCTAGATCCATTATCACAATGAACTGATGCTAGCATAAGAAGTAATGCAATAGGCTCTAATGTCCATCCAGTCGCTCTAATGGTTCAGGGCTCGAATGTCAACGCCATCGATAAAATTGGGGAATTAAACAAAATAGTGTGGCAGGAACCCCAAAAACCCTACTACACTACCATAAGCGCACCAGACTTAGTTTTGGAAGAAAAACCCAAAATTGTCCAGAACAAGTACAGTGCCAATGCCATCTATGAGTGGAACATAGACGGGCAGTCTGAATACAACATACTGAGCGTCTTGCAGCAAATGACGATGGTGTCAAATGCTTACAAGACCCAGACCCGATTGGCGGACCCAGCCATAGCACACATGCTAATAGCAGGGTTCACCGGCCAATTGAAAGGATGGTGGGATAACTACCTATCGCCCTTTCAACAAAATGAAATCCTGACCAGCGTCAAGACAGATGAATCTGGTGAGATCATCTGGGATGCTAACAACGAGGACATCCCTGACGCAGTAGCAACTCTAGTCTTTGCCATCTCCCAACATTTCGTAGGAGATCCCTCTCACCTCAAACACAAAAACCTAGATTTGCTGTCAAACCTAAAATGCAAAAGACTGTCTGACTTTAGGCAGTATAAAGACACCTTCCTCACTAGGGTCATGTCTAGGGAGGATTGTAACCAGCCGTTTTGGAAAGAAAAATTCTTAGCAGGTCTGCCAACCTTGTTAGGAGAACAAGTCCGAAACGAAATCAAATCCATAAATCATGGCCAGATACCTTACAAAGAACTGAGTTATGGAGAGCTCATAAGCTTCATCCATAAGGAAGGTATCCGAATGTGTACTCAGCACAAACTCCAAAAACAATTGAAAAAAGAAAAGGCCCAGACCAGGAGAGAGCTTGGCAGTTTTTGCCAGCAATTTGATCCCTCTTTCCAGGTTGATAAAAAGGTCGAAAAAACCATAACCTACAGTGGGGACTGCAGCAGAAAACATAAGCCCAAACATTTCCATAAAAAATCTAGAATTCCCTCAAAACCACAGGCCACTGATAAGAGTAAGAAATCCAGCTCCTCTTTTAAGTGTTTTAAGTGCGGGAAGGCTGGCCATACCCAGAGGTACTGCTACCTCAACAAAAAGATTCATCAATTGGAAATTGATGATGACATAAAGATCCAGATCTGTCACCTGATGATAGAGTCCTCTAACTCTGACACAGGATCCTCAACAGAGGATGAAGAGGGTCTGCAAATGGATGAACTTGACCGGTCATCCGATGAAAAGTCGATAAATGTCTTGACTAGGGATCAGGAATTCCTGCTTGAAATAGCGGATCAAATCCAGAACCCTCTGTTGAGAAAACAATATCTGGAGAAGTTGCAACAGGGCACTCTCGCTGAAAGCGAGACCAAAACCCCTAATTACAACCTCTCTGAAATTCTCAAAAGGCATGACAAAAGACGAGCTCATAAAACCTCGTTTGATGCCTAAAGAGAAATCCAAAATCTCAGGAGTGAGCTTGTTTGTCTCAAGTTTGAGCAACAGCAGCACTCCACCATAATTGGACGTTTGGAGGAGCTCTTTGCTGGAGCAAGAAGCTCTGAACAAGTCCTCATGCAACAGGATAAAAACCCAGAGGAAACTCTGGCCCTGGACCAAACATATGACCAGCATAAAAACCTAACCATGATGGGAGAACTTTCTCCTAACAGATGGTTGATCAAAATCACACTTGTCATAAGCCATAATCTGTTTGTTGATGCAACTGCTCTGTTTGACACAGGTGCAGATGAAAACTGCATTAATGAACAACTCATTCCTGCCAAATTCTATGAAAGAACAACTGAATCACTATCTTCAGTTAGTGGCACCAAGCTCGATATTCAGTATAAATTGAGTGAAGTAGAAGTTGAACAAAATAGAATCCGGTACAAAACATCATTTCTCCTGGTAAAAAAACTTAGCCATAAGGTCATACTAGGAACCCCATTCATCAAGCTTTTAAATCCGTTTCTTGTCACATCATCTGGCATTGAGACGCACAAGCTTGGAACCAAAATAAAATTCCATTTCATCTCTGATAAATGTATTTACAAAACAGACTAATACATTTTGCGCAGGAAATGGCCGTGGAATTTGCCCAAGATTGGTTACACCATTGGCTGTTAGAACTGTGGCAAGACGACAGTCTTGAGAAAATACAAAAAGATATACAGGACGGGGAAACAGACTCTATGGATCGTATCTTCACCACATACATCCACAAAATCTGTGCCCTCATCGATCATCCTGTATCCCATGTGTTATGTGCTTATTTTGACAGGCATTGCAAAGAGATTCCTCGATGCAATTCAAAACCCTGTTTCCAGCACATTAACTCCACTTTAAAAACCCGGGAGGATTATGAGTTATTCATAGGACACCTGGCTTTACAGGCTCCTGTAAAGGTCCATTTAAACATAAATTTGCCATAACCATTGTTTCATGTCTGTATACAGGAACATGGACTTCCCCTGGTTTGACCAGGCTAACAAAGGTTCCTCCTCCAGGAACAAGACACATAAAAATCAGGATCTGCCTCTTCCTCCTAAGAAGCGATTCTGCATAAAGTCCAGCCTTACGGCTTGGCGGCCTGACTCCAGGCAACAACTCATCTTGGATGATTTATGGACTTCCATAAATCATCCTCAAAAGGGTGAGGAATCCATAAACGCATTGGTCCTTCACATGGAGGAACAAGGCAACAGCAAAGCATCCTTGCAGCAGGATCTTTGCCTGAAAATCGATTCGCTGCAACAAGAGCTATCCCTCCAAAGAGCTCAGACTCAAGCTTTCCTCCAGAACAGGTTAGTTGAGTTCGATAATTTCACAGAGCACTTTGCAGAAATGCAGAGAGAAAATCATGCTCTGAAGAAAAAATTAAAAAAGAGTGAAAAATGGAGAGATATCCTTGAAAATCAAAATGAAGGCTTCAGAAAAGAAATCGAAAGCCTATGTGAGGAAAGAATAGAAGTCTTAGAGTTTTCTGAGTCCTGCCTCAGAGAAAAAGACGCTCTTGAAAAAGAGAATATAAAATTAAAGCAGGAATTGGAGTCCTCATCAACTCCATCGATAAACCAGTCAATGGTTCCCCTCATCGGAAGCATGACTGAGAAATTGTTTTTGAAAAAACCCATTGAGATTACTCTCAGTGGCATTTTCCCTCGAGCAGGAGAAATCCTGTTCCTTTCAAAACTTCCTGATTATATTGTCTTAAAAATTTCTGAGACAAGTCTTCAGGATTTTACTACAACCATGATTTCCTTTTTCAAAATACTTCTTCAGTTCTGTGATTGTTCACAAAAAGGAATTGACCGATGGTTTTGGATTTTATTGTTAACACCATAAGCGATTAGGACTTGTGCTTGTTCACTCTGCCTGAGGTGTCCCCGTTTTGTAAGTCCCGACGGTTAGGGCAGTGTTCAGGGGAAAAATTGGATGCGATGGCTCGGTAGTGTTATGAACACCGTCTAAGTAGATGGAGGTTATCGACTGGAGTAGAGTTATCCTAGTGCATTATCGTTCGTCTAGGTACAGCAGTTGGGATAAGGGTTTAGATCCTTAGAAAGAGGTGAGTTTTATGAATTTGTCTTCCTACTATTATTGTTAAAACCAGGTACAGCAGTTGGTTAGGGATGTGCTAGAACCTGCAGGGAAACACAGTGTGAGGACTCTGCCGATCGTCCAGGTAAATCTTAGAGCTGGTAAGTCGATGAGAGAGATATGCAGGAAAACCCTTTGGCAGTTACCTGAGAACTGGAGAATATGCTCTGGGTATTTACGCGAGTGCCATTCGTTTACCTGAACCCAAGCTCGCCAATCGCTGATCTGGTTGGTCATCGATCCATCTGCTGGCCAAAATTTACTTCCGGAGTGAGAATGCTCCTCGAACTTACCGGAGAGATGAAAATGTAATGGATAGCAGGTTGGACTTTTATGGGGGAAATCCACTCTGGTGGAGAGGATTCAATGCTGACAAAAAGGCTGGCCGATCGATGCAAGGACTTTTTGATTAGTCCCCATGCATTGTCTCCGAAAAGAGATTGATACTCTGGTCGATGTTCATCCTCTGGTTTTAAGATTATGGATTTGAGAACTCCGTATTTCAGAAGATCGCAAAATTCGAAATGGTGTTTATAAAACTTATCTTTTAAAGGGAAAACACCTCAACATAGGGGATAACCATGGAATACAGGAAGAATCAGGATCTGATATGCATAGACGGTCAAGATAAACATGAGATAGACATGGAAGATTTATTTCAGAAACTTAGCCCATGATGGGCTGAAGGGAGTACATGCGGTTAAAACAACCAAAAGGAAAAGACATTAAAAAGAAAAGGAAAGAGTCTATAAGACCTCAATCCATGCTTACACTGGAACTTACACACAGAATGGGGGTTGGAGGATCCGGGTTATGGGAGCCGGATGATTACATATTAGAAGAAGAAAGAGAGAAGAGAGAATTATGTGTTGTGTTGTGTTCCCCAATTCGATGCTGGAATGAGAGTCCTCTTATAGGCAGTGGTGGATGCCTTGTCGCTGTGCAGCTTTACACTGTGCACTCACATGCGGGGTTACTGTCGAGCTCAGTGGAAGAACTGTAGCTACAGTGACCTTTTTTATCGCAAATAGTGACAGGAGGCTGCTTTATGTCGGGCACGCTCGCCGAAAAGTTTTTTGTCCGTTATGGTACCACTGTGAGTAGTGGTGGGACGCTTCCGAAGATTGCGCTGATTATGTCGGGGCGTAGCCTTTTGAGCCGAAAGGTTTTTTGTCCGGTAATGTCCACGTGTCTGAAGCAGTACAGTGGGCGGACACTCTCGGTGGATTGGGCTAGATGCCATATTGGCGATGATCACTCTAGGCTTCCAGTAAGAACTCCTCTTCGAACTTGTCAATCAGGAAAGCATGTCGTGTGCTGAACCCTGGTTGAGTTGGTAAGTCGATGAGAGAGATATACAGGAAAACCCTTTGGCAGTTACTTGAGAACTGGAGAATATGCTCTGGGTATTTGCGCCAGTGCCATTCGTTTACCTGAACCCAAGCTCGCCAATCGCTGATCTGGTTGGTCATCGATCCATCTGCTGGCCAAAACTTTACTTCCGGAGTGAGAATGCTCCTCGAACTTACCGGAGATATGAAAATGTAATGGATAGCAGGTTGGACTTTTATGGGGGAAATCCACTCTGGTGGAGAGGATTCAATGCTGACAAAGAGGCTGGCCGATCGATGCAAGGACTTTTTGATTAGTCCCCATGCATTGTCTCCGAAAAGAGATTGATACTCTGGTCGATGTTCATCCTCTGGTTTTAAGATTATGGATTTGAGAACTCCGTATTTCAGAAGATCGCAAAATTCGAAACGGTGTTTATAAAACTTATCATTTAAAGGGAAAACATAAAAACTTATCCTGGGGATTGAGAACTCCAGGATATGTCTGCAACCGTTCATGAGTAAGATGTCAGTTCTTTCGAAATCATCATCTTCCTCGTGTTGATCACAGGGTTGTGGAAAATCATTTTGAAAGTGGTTTTTTCTTTCCCAGTTCCAAAACCATCCGTCAATTCCTTTTTGTGAACAAGCACAGAACTGAAGAAGTCTTTTGAAAAAGGAAATCATGGTTGTAGTAAAATCCTAAAGACTTGTCTCAGAAATTTTTAAGACAATATCATCAGGAAGTTTTGAAAGGAACAGGATTTCTCCTGCTCGAGGGAAAATGCCACTGAGAGTAATCTCAATGGGTTTTTTCAAAAACAATTTCTCAGTCATGCTTCCGATGAGGGGAACCATTGACTGGTTTATCGATGGAGTTGATGAGGACTCCAATTCCTGCTTTAATTTTATATTCTCTTTTTCAAGAGCGTCTTTTTCTCTGAGGCAGGACTCAGAAAACTCTAAGACTTCTATTCTTTCCTCACATAGGCTTTCGATTTCTTTTCTGAAGCCTTCATTTTCATTTTCAAGGATATCTCTCCTTTTTTCACTCTTTTTTAATTTTTTCTTCAGAGCATGATTTTCTCTCTGCATTTCTGCAAAGTGCTCTGTGAAATTATCGAACTCAACTAACCTGTTCTGGAGGAAAGCTTGAGTCTGAGCTTTTTGGAGGGATAGCTCTTGTTGCAGCGAATCGATTTTCAGGCAAAGTTCCTGCTGCAAGGATGCTTTGCTGTGTTGGGAATTGGTGTATGCCCTAGAGGCAATCTATAATCAGTTTTGTAATATGATATCTATTTCATTATAAAACGAGGCATATCTGTTATTGTGTAGATTGCGCTAAATATGATTTTACACAATAATGTCCTTGGAATAGTAGGTTCAATAGGCATCAAGTGTGACTTGATTGTGAGATCCTATAATTACTGAACATTATTCCTAAATGTCCATAGTCAAAGTATTATCGTTAATTAGGACAACGGTAATACGGTTAGACTAGTGTGAGTGTTGATTGATGACCAAATCTCATAGGTCATGGATATGGAGATATCAAATCACACCACATGTATACATTAAGAGTAATGTGTATTGGACTGATCCGCCATGAGATTGCTACATGGGTTGTTACGTGACTGTCATTAGCATATCTCAAAGTGACTATAGTGTAATGGTCCTTTGACTTGAGGTCACCATGGATTCCTACATGTAATGTCATATACTTTGATACTGTCAAATGCCACCGTAACAGGCTGGTTATAAAGACAGTTATTGGGTATATCATAGAGCATGGAGAGGAATATGAGTGATCAAGATAGGATTTGTCCCTCCTACGAAACGGGAGCGATATCTCACGGCCACTTGGTGGTTAAGTCTAAAAGTGTATGCATACCCAAATGAGTCGATATAATGATATCGAGCTCATTTGCTCTGATAGACTTACCCGGTAAATCAAGAAAGAGAGATATTAAGCCATACAAGGATGTCATCGACCATGCCTTGGGCTCAATAGAGATATAGAGGACAATGGATTATATTACACGGTAATATAGGTCACGAGGTTCGTCGAGAAATTGACTTTCCGATTACTTGAGTAACAGTGATGCATTGCTAGATGCCGCTCACTGTTTGTAATATTAAAATAGAGATTTCGATATTACTATCAACGTAATTGGGAACCTACAGGGTCACACACTACGACTAACTTGACGAGATATTTTGAAACAACAAAATTGTCTAATAAAGATTAGATGATTTATGGTGCGACCGATTAATCGGATATTTAATGAGATTAAATTTGCCGATTAATTAGACCCGATTTATTAGATTTAATGGTGTGCTAAGTGGTTATTTTTATGGAACCACTTGGAGCCAATTATAGAAAGAAACATGGGCCAATTGTATGATAACACTTAGCTATACACATGGACTAATTAAATGATGTCACCTAGACTTACACATGTCACTTGGAGCCTTGATTCTCCTTAATCCCACATCGGTGGGGCTTTGAATTTGTCTTCCCCATATTGCCTATAAAAGGGGCAGCATGCATGTTTAGATATAAGAGATATATATATACATGTATATGGGTGTACGTGTATAAGTGTAAGGAAATTCAAGTTGAATTGTTCAATTTGAATTAATCCTACTAGTCTAATAAATTTCGGGTGTCGCATCGGGGTGTTTCTTTCGAGTGTTGGTCGCTAGCACCGCCGATCTCGAAAACTCGTCGACAAAGTCGGTGTGGATACCAGTAGAGGCGTCACGCGTGGGACGCTCGGTCGACAACTTTAAATATTCCAGGTACGCTTTTATTTACTCTTACTCTTCTAGTAGGTCTTGGAATTAGTTTCACGGGTAGGAAATTTTGAATTTCTGTTCCTTTTACGCTTCCGTTAGCCCCGTGGAACTAGCAATTGGTATCAGAGCCTAGCTAGTTAGAATCTGAGTAGATAATAGCATAAAATATGATTTTATGCTTGGTACTGGTGTGATTATGTTTGATATTTACGGTGCATGACTGTTAGACATGGACAATGTCCTAGTTGTGTTAGTATAATAGTTATGCGTGTGAACTATTATGTAATGGTTACATAATAGTGTATGGTGAGATCGATTAAATGTTAATAAAATCCCTCAAAATATTAAGTCCTTATCCTTCCACCGTGTAACGCTAGTCAAGACCAAGATCGATGAGTGTGTAGACCTTGCTCTCGCAGGATGCCCTCATCTATCCTAGTAAGACGTGGTGTTTACCAGTGGGCCGGACTTAACTGAGCAAGCCTAATAGGATTAGGAGTTCAGAAGCATGTAGTTGGGCATCGATCTACAAGATAGATTTGAATAAAGGAGTTATTCACCCAACTAATCAAGAGTTGCATGTGATGCAATTGGGAAAGTGAGTTCCCTACCTAAATAGCCAGTTTTGGGTGAATCAACCCTCGCTGACTCAGAGCTTGGTGAGATATGGATCTTGAACTACTATGAGAATGATATTCTCTGAATCAATGTTCAAGGTCATTGATTTGATATAAATAGTGGGAGCAATATAATAAAGTCCTCATTAAATATTATAGTGTCATAATACTTATTTTGCATATTTCTGTGGTAGTTACCATGGCAGGGAGCACTTCTAGTATTTTCTGTTTGCGATCCATCCTTGATAAAGACATAACTGTCAGGGAATAATTTCCTTGGTTGGTATCGAAACTTGAGAATTGTTCTCACCCAAGAAAAGAAGCTATATGTCTTAGAGCAACCTCTTCTTGCGCCACCACCTGACGATGCCCCCCAAGCTGAGAAAGATGCTTATAGTAAGCATCATGATGATGCTGTAAACGTCGGATGTCTCATGTTAGTCACCATGGACTCGGAGCTTCAGAAGCAACACGAGAACATGAAGGCGTACGATATGATCGTGCATCTCAGGCAGCTCTATTAAGAGCAGGCCCGACATGAGAGATTCGAGATCTCTAAAGCACTTTTTCAAGCAAGGTTGATTGAGGGTAGCCAGGTGGGTCTTCATGTACTCAAAATGATTGGGTACGTCGAGACTCTGGGAAGATTGGGATTTCCTCTAGGTCAAGAGTTGGCCACAGATTTAGTCCTACAGTCGCTGCCCAGCAGTTATAGTCAGTTCATCATGAGCTATAATATGAATGACTACAATAAACCATTGCCTGAACTGCTTAACATGTTGAGAACAGCTGAGCATGATATCAGCAAGGGGACGTCTGTTCTAATGGTCCAGGGGACCAAAAGAAAGGGCAAGGGCAAGAGTAAAGGCAAGAGGGCTAAAGATGCATCCAAGTATGACTTGGGTGCGTTGAAGCCTAAAGCCAAGGTAGTGAAGAATGATTACTGCTTCCATTGTGGCAACACTGGACATTGGAAGCGGAATTGTAAGGTATACCTGGAGGAGTTGAAGAAGAAGAAGGGAAGTGAGACTTCCACTTCAGGTATCCATGTTATAGAGATCAATATATCTACTACTTCTACATCTTGGGTATTAGATACCGGGTGTGGTGCTCATATTTGTGGAAATATGCAGGACCTAAAGGACAGTAGATCGTTGGCAAAGGGCGAGGTGGACCTACAAGTTGGAAATGGAGCAAGAGTTGCTACATTAACTGTAGGGACTTATCACCTAGTTTTGCCTACTGGGTTAGTATTAGATCTTAACGACTGTTATTATGTACCTGCTATTAGTAGAAACATAATATCTGTTTCTTGTTTGGACAAGAAGGGATTTTGTTTCACTATCAAGAACAAGTGTTGTTCTATGTACATGAATGATGTATATTATGGCAGTGCACATTTAAGTAATGGTCTGTATGTTCTTGATCTAGATACGCTTATTTATAATGTGGAAACCAAACGGCTCAAATCTAATGATTCGAACCCGACTTACCTCTGGCATTGTCGTTTAGGCCATATTAGCGAGAATCGCATCTCTAGACTCCATAAGGATGGATTACTGGACTCGTTTGATTTAGAATCGATCGAGACATGCGAACCTTGCTTAATGGGGAAAATGACTAAGGCCCCTTTTACCGGAAAAGGTGAGCGAGCTAGTGATCATCTGGCTCTCATACATACTGATGTATGTGGACCAGTGAACAAGCTTGCTAGAGGTGGGTATCGCTACTTCATTACATTTACTGATGATTTCGGTAGATTTGGATATGTGTATTTGATGAAACACAAATCTGAATCCTTTGAAAAGTTCAAAGAATTTAAGAATGAAGTGGAGAATCAGTTGGGTAAGAGCATTAAAGTTCTTCGATCAGATCGAGGAGGTGAATATTTGAGCTATGAGTTTGCTGACTATCTTAAACAGTGTGGGATTTTATCTCAACTGACTCCACCTGGAACACCACAGTGGAATGGTGTAGCTGAGAGGAGGAATCGAACTTTATTAGATATGGTTCGATCTTTGATGAGTCATGCAAACTTACCTGACTCCTTCTGGGGATATGCTCTACAGACAGCTGCTCTCATATTAAACAATGCTCCGTCGAAATCAGTTGAAAGGACACCATATGAGATGTGGTATGGGAAGCGTCCCAAGATGTCTTTTCTAAAAATATGGGGTTGCGAAGCTTATGTGAAGAGATTGTCTTCGGATAAGCTTGGCCCTAAATCGGACAAATGTTACTTTGTGGGGTATCCTAAGGAAACTCGAGGATACTATTTCTATAATCCCATCGAGGGCAAAGTGTTTGTCGCTCGAACTGCGGTATTCCTTGAGAAAGAGTTTCTCTTCAAAGGAACTAGTGGGAGGAAATTAGAACTTGGGGAAGTTCTACCACAAAATGACATTGACCAATCGACGGGCGATGTTGCAGAACAAGTACCACAAGTTGTTGTGGCACAATCTTCTGCACATGTGACACAGGAGTCTCGCAGGTCTAGTAGGATACGTCATGAGCCCGAGAGATATGGATTTCTCGTGACTCAAAACAATGACGTATTGCTCATAGATGATAATGAGCCTACAACCTATGCGGAAGCCGTAATAGGCCTTGACTCTGAGAAATGGCTGGTGGCCATGAGATCTGAGATGGAGTCCATGTACACTAACCAAGTATGGACTTTGGTTGATCCACCTGAAGGGGCAAAACCCATTGGGTGTAAGTGGGTCTTCAAGAAGAAGATTGACATGGACGGTAATGTGATTACCTTTAAGGGCCGACTTGTGGCAAAAGGTTTCAGACAAGTTCATGGTGTTGACTATGACGAAACTTTTTCCCCGGTGGCTATGCTTAAATCCATAAGGATCTTGCTTGCAATTGCAGCTTATTATGATTATGAGATCTGGCAAATGGATGTCAAAACTGCTTTCCTGAACGGGAAGCTCCTCGAGGATGTGTATATGACGCAACTTGAGGGTTTTGTCGATCCACATAGTGCCGAAAAGGTTTGTAAGCTACAACGGTCTATTTATGGGCTGAAGCAAGCTTCTAGGAGCTGGAATCTTCGTTTTGATAATGCAATCAAAGAGTTTGGTTTCATCAAGAATGAAGATGAACCCTGTGTTTACAAGAAGGTTAGTGGGAGCATAGTAATCTTCCTGGTGTTATATGTAGATGACATACTTCTGATAGGGAATGACATTCCTTCCCTACAGTCTGTAAAGACTTGGTTGGGAAGGTGTTTCTCTATGAAGGACTTAGGCGAAGCTACCTACGTGCTAGGTATTAGGATCTATAGAGATAGATCCAGGAGACTGCTTGGCCTAAGTCAGAGTGCATACATAGATAAAGTGCTTCAGCGTTTTAGCATGCATGATTCTAAGAAAGGGTCGCTGCCTATGTTACATGGCATAAGCCTTTCGAAGGCTCAGAGTCCTTCTACTCGAGAGGAGAGGGACTGCATGAATAGGATTCCATATGCGTCAGCTATTGGATCCATCATGTATGCTATGTTATGCACTCGATCAGATGTCTCGTATGCTTTGAGTATGACGAGTCGATACCAATCAGATCCAAGTGAAAGACACTGGATTGCAGTAAAGAACATCCTTAAGTACTTACGAAGGACTAAGGAGATGTTTTTGGTATATGGAGGCGAAGAAGAGCTCGTTGTAAGAGGTTACACCGATGCTAGCTTCCAGACCGATAAGGACGACAGTAGATCGCATCAAGGTATGTGTTCTGCCTGAATGGAGGTGCTGTGAGTTGGAAGAGTTCCAAACAGGAGACAGTAGCCGATTCTACCACAGAGGCCGAGTATATTGCTGCCTCTAACGCTGCAAAAGAGGCCGTTTGGATCAAGAAGTTCGTGACAGAACTTGTTGTGGTTCCTAGCATCGCAGACCCAGTGGATCTCTATTGTGACAACAATGGAGCCATTGCGCAAGCTAAGGAACCCAAGTCTCACCAGCGATCCAAACATATACTCAGGCGCTTCCATCTCATTCGCGAGGTCATCGACAGAGGAGATGTGAAGATATGCAGAATACCAACAGATGAGAATCTCGCAGATCCACTTACGAAGCCTCTTGTGCAGCGCAAGCACGAGGCTCACACTAGATCTATTGGCATAAGACATATGCCAGATTGGCTCTAGTGCAAGTGGGAGATTGTTGGGAATTGGTGTATGCCCTAGAGGCAATCTATAATCAGTTTTGTAATATGATATCTATTTCATTATAAAACGAGGCATATCTGTTATTGTGTAGATTGCGCTAAATATGATTTTACACAATAATGTCCTTGGAATAGTAGGTTCAATAGGCATCAAGTGTGACTTGATTGTGAGATCCTATAATTACTGAACATTATTCCTAAATGTCCATAGTCAAAGTATTATCGTTAATTAGGACAACGGTAATACGGTTAGACTAGTGTGAGTGTTGATTGATGACCAAATCTCATAGGTCATGGATATGGAGATATCAAATCACACCACATGTATACATTAAGAGTAATGTGTATTGGACTGATCCGCCATGAGATTGCTACATGGGTTGTTACGTGACTGTCATTAGCATATCTCAAAGTGACTATAGTGTAATGGTCCTTTGACTTGAGGTCACCATGGATTCCTACATGTAATGTCATATACTTTGATACTGTCAAATGCCACCGTAACAGGCTGGTTATAAAGACAGTTATTGGGTATATCATAGAGCATGGAGAGGAATATGAGTGATCAAGATAGAATTTGTCCCTCCTACGAAACGGGAACGATATCTCACGGCCACTTGGTGGTTAAGTCTAAAAGTGTATGCATACCCAAATGAGTCGATATAATGATATCGAGCTCATTTGCTCTGATAGACTTACCCGGTAAATCAAGAAAGAGAGATATTAAGCCATACAAGGATGTCATCGACCATGCCTTGGGCTCAATAGAGATATAGAGGACAATGGATTATATTACACGGTAATATAGGTCACGAGGTTCGTCGAGAAATTGACTTTCCGATTACTTGAGTAACAGTGATGCATTGCTAGATGCCGCTCACTGTTTGTAATATTAAAATAGAGATTTCGATATTACTATCAACGTAATTGGGAACCTACAGGGTCACACACTACGACTAACTTGACGAGATATTTTGAAACAACAAAATTGTCTAATAAAGATTAGATGATTTATGGTGCGACCGATTAATCGGATATTTAATGAGATTAAATTTGCCGATTAATTAGACCCGATTTATTAGATTTAATGGTGTGCTAAGTGGTTATTTTTATGGAACCACTTGGAGCCAATTATAGAAAGAAACATGGGCCAATTGTATGATAACACTTAGCTATACACATGGACTAATTAAATGATGTCACCTAGACTTACACATGTCACTTGGAGCCTTGATTCTCCTTAATCCCACATCGGTGGGGCTTTGAATTTGTCTTCCCCATATTGCCTATAAAAGGGGCAGCATGCATGTTTAGATATAAGAGATATATATATACATGTATATGGGTGTACGTGTATAAGTGTAAGGAAATTCAAGTTGAATTGTTCAATTTGAATTAATCCTACTAGTCTAATAAATTTCGGGTGTCGCATCGGGGTGTTTCTTTCGAGTGTTGGTCGCTAGCACCGCCGATCTCGAAAACTCGTCGACAAAGTCGGTGTGGATACCAGTAGAGGCGTCACGCGTGGGACGCTCGGTCGACAACTTTAAATATTCCAGGTACGCTTTTATTTACTCTTACTCTTCTAGTAGGTCTTGGAATTAGTTTCACGGGTAGGAAATTTTGAATTTCTGTTCCTTTTACGCTTCCGTTAGCCCCGTGGAACTAGCAACTGTTGCCTTGTTCCTCCATGTGAAGGACCAATGCGTTTATGGATTCCTCACCCTTTTGAGGATGATTTATGGAAGTCCATAAATCATCCAAGATGAGTTGTTGCCTGGAGTCAGGCCGCCAAGCCGTAAGGCTGGACTTTATGCAGAATCGCTTCTTAGGAGGAAGAGGCAGATCCTGATTTTTATGTGTCTTGTTCCTGGAGGAGGAACCTTTGTTAGCCTGGTCAAACCAGGGGAAGTCCATGTTCCTGTATACAGACATGAAACAATAGTTATGGCAAATTTATGTTTAAATGGACCTTTACAGGAGCCTGTAAAGCCAGGTGTCCTATGAATAACTCATAATCCTCCCGGGTTTTTAAAGTGGAGTTAATGTGCTGGAAACAGGGTTTTGAATTGCATCGAGGAATCTCTTTGCAATGCCTGTCAAAATAAGCACATAACACATGGGATACAGGATGATCGATGAGGGCACAGATTTTGTGGATGTATGTGGTGAAGATACGATCCATAGAGTCTGTTTCCCCGTCCTGTATATCTTTTTGTATTTTCTCAAGACTGTCGTCTTGCCACAGTTCTAACAGCCAATGGTGTAACCAATCTTGGGCAGATTCCACGGCCATTTCCTGCGCAAAATGTATTAGTCTGTTTTGTAAATACATTTATCAGAGAAGAAATGGAATTTTATTTTGGTTCCAAGCTTGTGCGTCTCAATGCCAGATGATGTGACAAGAAACGGTTTTAAAAGCTTGATGAATGGGGTTCCTAGTATGACCTTATGGCTAAGGTTTTTACCAGGAGAAATGATGTTTTGTACCGGATTCTATTTTGTTCAACTTCTACTTCGCTCAATTTATACTGAATATCGAGCTTGGTGCCACTAACTGAAGATAGTGATTCAGTTGTTCTTTCATAGAATTTGGCAGGAATGAGTTGTTCATTAATGCAGTTTTCATCTGCACCTGTGTCAAACAGAGCGGTTGCATCAACAAACAGATTATGGCTTATGACAAGTGTGATTTTGATCAACCATCTGTTAGGAGAAAGTTCTCCCATCATGGTTAGGTTTTTATGCTGGTCATATGTTTGGTCTAGGGTCAGAGTTTCCTCTGGGTTTTTATCCTGTTGCATGAGGACTTGTTCAGAGCTTCTTGCTCCAGCAAAGAGCTCTTCCAAACGTCCAATTATGGTGGAGTGCTGCTGTTGCTCAAACTTGAGACAAACAAGCTCACTCCTGAGATTATCGATTTCTCTTTGGGCATCAAACGAGGTTTTATGAGCTCGTCTTTTGTCATGCCTTTTGAGAATTTCAGAGAGGTTGTAATTAGGGGTTTTGGTCTCGCTTTCAGCGAGAGTGCCCTGTTGCAACTTCTCCAGATATTGTTTTCTCAACAGAGGGTTCTGGATTTGATCCGCTATTTCAAGCAGGAATTCCTGATCCCTAGTCAAGACATTTATCGACTTTTCATCGGATGACCAGTCAAGTTCATCCATTTGCAGACCCTCTTCATCCTTTGTTGAGGATCCTGTGTCAGAGTCAGAGGACTCTATCATCAGGTGACAGATCTGGGTCTTTATGTCATCATCAATTTCCAATTGACGAATCTTTTTGTTGAGGTAGCAGTACCTCTGGGTGAGTTTTATGAATTTGTCTTCCTACTATTATTGTTAAAACCAGGTACAGCAGTTGGTTAGGGATGTGCTAGAACCTGCAGGGAAACACTGTGTGAGGACTCTGCCCATCGTCCAGGTAAATCTTAGATCTTGATCTTGAGAGAAGCTGGGTAGGAGAGTTGGATACGGTTTATCATCTTCAAACCATCTCTAGGCTATTGGTTCTATAGATCTGTAGAGCTTTCGTCTAGGATAGGTATGGAATACCCTAAGGGTAGGAAACTGATATGCAAAAGTATAGAAAGTCTTGATAAATGTTTGAAAAGACTGGAAGGTTTATTGTTTTTAAAATATGGATTGGTTTAAAGCAAGCTCTTCGAGTACATGCTCTTCCGAAAATAATTTCGATAATGATTCTGTTCTCAACAGAGAAGAGGTCAATTTGGAATGTTTTGATAAATCTATCGATGATTGGGAAATCCCAAGAATCGCTTCAAAACAGATTTATAAAAACTCAAAATTCCAAATATTTTCAAAAACTGATTACACTATAACCACTGAAGAGCGGGACATTCCCCTAAAAAACTCTTCACAAACCATAAAACTCTTGAACCAAGAGTCATTGAAAAAACATAACGATAAATATAACTTCATTCATATAGGGCTTGTCTAGGTGGGCATAAAACCCCTGACCAGAGAAGGTTTAGATACCTCAGTACTCCTAGTGCTTAGGGATGCTAGGCTTCTGAACTATCATGAATCCATCCTTGGGACAGTCGAGACTAGTCTGTGTGGCGGACCAGTCCATTTCAACTGTTTCCCGAATTTCACCATGTCCCTCAAAGACCAAAACATAACTCATGGCTTGACCTTGCAGATTAAAATGCACAATTACAAGATAGCTTTAGGCTCCATCCCTTTAGCCCTTGTATACAGAGTCCATTACAAGACGATGGTCTCAGCATTTGCAACTAAAGCTTTTAACCATAGCCCCAAAGGAGAAACCCTCCTTTTTCAAACTGATATTGCCAGGTCAAACACTGTAGTCCCCAGACCAATTAGGTGGAATGAGGTAACTCTTCCCGACGAATGGGTCTTAGAAGACGCAGTTGCCCCTGAGAAAATTCAAAATGAGGAACTTAGTCGAGTGAGCTAGTTCCAAGATGGGAGAGTTTCCATAAGCTTTCGCCATAGGAGATCAGTCGACATTCAGTCAACCTCAACCCATTCGATAAATTCATCCTTTAGAAGCCCTGATCTTAGAAGGAGATCATTCAGTGTTGCCCTATCGGCAAACACTTTCCAAACAGCTACTGAAAACCCTCTTAGGAATGCCAACCTTAGAGGAATAAGTAGTGTCGCCACCGATATACCCAGACCAGTATACTCTGCCCCTATCACAGATGAAACTGAGTCTTCGCCTCCTTCACCCACATTCTCATCCATAACCGATGCGACCAGAATAAATCCTAATCCTGAGATCTATGTGATTGAGAAATCTTTCATAATGGCTTCAGCCGTCCTTAGGAATGACTTCTGCTCCAAAGAAAATGAAAAAGGAGAAAATGGCTGTATGAGGTTTTTGCCCAAAAATACGTAGAAACCATAATGCAGAACAGTTGGATCCATTTCATAAAAGAAAATGAGAAAAACATCCTTTTCTGGGATTGGTTTTACCAAATCTACATGGAAGAAAAGGCTCTCAATTTCACTGAAAATACCATAACTTGGAAACTACCCTTTAACAGAACCGTAGTCTCCTCAAAACCTCCTCCAAAATACGTTGAGCCAAAAGAACCTGAGCAAACCAAAAACCTTAGGTTACTCAACATGATGATCAGAAACACCTGAGCCTTAGAGCATGAAAACCGGGAGAAAGAAAGGATACAAACAGAGTTAAAGCTTCGCCAAAAACTCAATGAGCTCCATAAAGAAGTGATAACTCTAAAAAAGGATGAAAAGCTGGTTCAGACCTTGGATGATTCTGAACCCAAACCTGAGTGTAAAAACCAGGAATTCACCCATCAGAAATACCTCCTAAAACCTACAATTAAGGTACATGACTTCCAAATGGAAGCAACTGTCCTGTTGGATACAGGCGCAGACGCCAATTGTGTGAGGGAGGGAATAATCCCATTAAAATACTGTAAAAAAACCCATGAATCTTTAAGATCTGCTAGCCACAACAAAATGAAAGTCACTGGAAAAGTTGAGGAAGCAGAAGTTAAAAATGAAGATTCAACATACAAAACTGGTTTCCTAGTTGTCCAAAACTTGAAAAACGAGGTCATCCTAGGAACCCCATTCATTCAGCTCATCAAACCATTCCTTTTCACCAACACTGGCATAAAATCAGTGTATCTAGGAAGCAAAACCCTCTTTTCCTTCATCACAAAACTTGTAACCAGGAATCTGGACATGATACAGGCAGTTGAAAGGCAAATTGGCTGGGTAAGAGATGAGATCGCTCACCATAATGTTGAAAATTTGCTCCAAAAACCAGATTGTAAACAAAAAATCGATAATCTCAACAGACTGATCCAGGGTTCAGTTTGTGGAGAAACCCCAAATGCTTTCTGGGATAGGAAGCGACATGTCATCGAATTACCTTATGAAAAGGATTTCGATGAGAAAAATATCCCAACAAAAGCCAAGCCCATTCAGATGAACCAAGAGTTGGAAAGACACTGCAAGGAAGAAATCCAAGAACTCTTGACCAAAAAATTGATTAGACCTAGCAAGTCTCCTTGGAGTTGTTCAGCATTCTATGTGAACAAGAACGCTGAGCTTGAAAGGGGAGTCCCCAGGTTAGTGATCAATTATAAACCATTGAACAAAGCCTTACGGTGGATTAGGTACCCAATACCTAACAAAAAAGATTTGCTCCAAAGACTTCATGAATGGAATGTGATGCCTTTTGGGCTCAAGAATGCCCCATCTGAATTTCAGAAAATCATGAATGACATCTTTGGTGAATACTTCCATTTCATAATTGTATACATTGATGATGTCCTCATATTTTCCAAAAGTCTTGATTCTCATTTCAAACATGTGCATCATTTTATGAGAATCACATCCAAAAATGGCTTGATTGTGTCTCCGACAAAAGTCTGCCTTTTCCAAACAAAAATTCGATTTTTAGGGCATAACATCAGCAGGGGCACCATAATCCCCATCAACAGGTCCATCCAGTTTGCTGATAGGTTCCCTGACCAAATCCATGATAAGAAACAGCTGCAAAGGTTCTTAGGGAGTCTAAACTACGTTGTAGATTTCTTCCCTGGCCTAAGTAAGCTCTGCAAACCCCTCCATAACAGGTTAAAGAATTCTCCTCCACCATGGACGGATGAACAAACCAATATTGTGAAGCAAATCAAGCTTCAAATCAAAACCCTGCCTTGTTTGCACTTGGCAGACCCATCTGCAAAAAAGATTGTTGAAACAGACGCCTCTGAAGAAGGATATGGAGGAATCTTGAAACAATCAAAAATGGGCATGAACAGGTTGTTCAGTTCACATCAAAACATTGGAACCCAACCCAGAAGAATTACTCAACCATAAAAAAGGAAATTCTTTATGTGGTTCTTTGCATCTCTAAATTTCAATCTGATCTTTTAAACCAAAGGTTTTTACTTCGGATTGATTGCAAATCTGCAAAGGAGGTTCTTCAAAAAGATGTTCAAAATATTGCATCAAAACAGATTTTTGCCAGATGGCAAGCTATCTTGAGTGTATTTGATTTTGACATCGAATTCATAAAAGGTGAGACTAATAGTCTCCCAGATTTCCTGACAAGAGAATTCCTGCAGGTACCACCATGAGCATGAGGACTCGTTCCTCGAAAAAAGAGGCTACGGCCTCAAAGCAGCTGGCTCCCAGCCAGTCGATAAAAAATGAGGAGCAATCCTCACACCATAAGGCCACTGGCCAACCCTCCATTGGACAGATCACTGTTGATAGTCAGATAAAAACCTATCGACAGACTCTCCAACAGGAGATCGATAAGCAGAGCTGCTTGCAAACTCTGCCAGGTAAAATTCCTAAACCCAAAAGGGAGAAACAAACTCTTGCGAAACAGAGTTCATCTCCTCATAATCTCGATAATGATATAGTAGTCCAGCAATGGATTACCGTATTGAAAGATAAACCAGAATTAGCACAAGTGTTGTCTGGAATATCTCCTCCTCTGCTGGAGACTAGCAAGGGAGAGAGCTCTAGGCAAATCGCCAAAAGAGCAGAAAAAAGTCTCCAAACATTTTCCGATAAGGAAACCAGCTCTTCAAAAACAGCTCCATGGTTTCCAAAATCATTATTTCAAACTGTTTTGATTATGGAAGAAGGTTTTTACAATGAAAACCCCTTCTTCGCAGCATCAAAATTGTTTCCCGAAAACTGGTATTTTCGGCCAATGGACATTTCAAAAACCCGGGAATATTATGAGAAAATTTTGAGTGATACAGGTTCAGTTGAGTTCAAACACCACCTTGTCCCTGGCTCCTCAAACACCATATCCCACTCTACAGCCAAAATCCTGAGAGTGATCCACCCGAGAGAATGGAATGAGGGAAAACCATACCAAATCCATAAATTCCAAGCCCGGTTCTCGTCAGATCTCCCCCATAATGCCATGTATTCCTACTGGGATTACCAGCAAGCCTGGTACAATGCATTTTTGTACCAAAACCATGAGTTCAGACACACCTGGCTGTTCTTTTTCCATTCCAATAATACAGCCATATTTCCTTTTTGGTTTGCCCATTGGTGGTCTATCTGGGGTTCCATTCCGGACATACTTCCTCCCATAATTCATGAAGCTTACATCATGTTTGCTTCTCGATTCAAACCTCAAGGGAATCAATCCATTTTCCCCGTGCTTCTCCAATTTTACCAGATTTTTGGATTATCATGGGTACATAATTGGTCTTTCGGATACAAGCCTGATTAACAGACAGGCCTGCAGACACTGGCCAGAATCTTCAAATGCAAATGGTGGGTTAAGCTGAAGGTAGATCATCTTGACTCACAATTTGTTCTCAATTGGTTCCGTAAAAATGCTCTTGTCTCAGACAAGGCACAAGTGGACCACCAAAGCTTTCTCCAGGTCAAAGCCCGGGCTTCGTCCTTCCTTTCAGCAGCAAAAACTGATGAGGATTACATAGGGCGGCTCAGCCAGGTTCTCCTGGAACTCAAGGATCTGAACACTGCTCCGTCTGCATCAGAGTCCCACAGGGAACAAGACGACAGTGATTTCTCATCCGAATGACTAGCCTCAGCAACCGAGAGTGTCCGCCCACTGTACTGCTTCAGACACGTGGACATTACCGGACAAAAAACTAAAAGGCTACGCCTCGACATAATTAGCGCAATCTCCGGAAGCGTCCCACCACTACTCACAGTGGTACCATAACGGACAAAAAACCTTTCGGCGAGCGTGCTCGACATAAAGCAGCCTCCTGTCAAAAAAGGTCACTGTAGCTACAGTTCTTCCACTGAGCTCGACAGTAACCCCGCATGTGAGTGCACAGTGTAAAGCTGCACAGCGACAAGGCATCCACCACTGCCTATAAGAGGACTCTCCTTCCAGCATCGAAGGGGGGAACACAACACAACACATAATTCTCTCTTCTCTCTTTCTTCTTCTAATATGTAATCATCCGGCTCCCATAACCCAGATCCTCCAACCCCCATTCTGTGTGTAAGTTCCAGTGTAAGCATGGATTGGGGTCTTATAGACTCTTTCCTTTTCTTTTTAATGTCTTTTCCTTTTGTTTGTTTTAACCGCATGTACTCCCTTCAGCCCATCATGGGCTAAGTTTCTGAAATAAATCTTCCATGTCTATCTCATGTTTATCTTGACCGTCTATGCATATCAGATCCTGATTCTTCCTATATTCCATGGTTATCCCCTACGTTGAGGTCTTGGGTGCAAATGGTATCAATCCATGGAGTTCAGTTTTGAACTTAGATTTTTTATTTGAAGTTGTTAGCTCATCATTTCAGGTCCATTTCGTGCTCTTGGGTGCCCAGTCGTGCGCTCGCCTGCTTTCGCGTGCAGACGCCCATGCACGAGCGCCCCGCTTGCTCCAACGCGCACACCCCCTGCTCCAGCGCGCCCGCCCGCGCTCCCGCTCGCCCGCACTCCCGCTCGCCCGCCTGTGCCCCAGCGCAAATGCCCGTGCACTTCAGCACCCTGCCGCGCGCTCCAGTATCCCGACCGTCAATGCTCGTGCACTTGAGCACCCATCATTGTACCTAGCTGAGTCACCCGACTCTCCAGCCCTTCTCCGACTCTTTCCTCGTATCTCGAGGCTAGGTATAATATTCTCGACTTAGAAGAGCTAGGGCTTTTTATATTTTTGCATGTTTATGGAGGAATATGGTGCATTAAACATATTTTTATGCACTTTCACGTTACATTATGCATGGTTATCCTTGTATTACGTGTTAGCATGTCGGGAAATATTTGAATTGTAGTCAAGAAACCATTCCGACCCGAAAAAATCAAAAGACCACTCGGGTTTACCTCCAAATGAGGTGACCGAGTATTATTTTGATCTTTTCGGGTTAGAAATGGTCTCCTTGCCCCGATTCAAGTTGATTCCCGAGTTTGTATTATTTTCCCTTATCCATGAAGTCGATATTATTTTATCAATCCATAAATAATATGTTTGTGCATGTTTGTATGTTTAAATGTTTTATAAAATCATGGCGATACCGACTTTTGTAAAATACGTGTTATTTATTATGTTTGATGTTTGAGCATGCGAGAAACGATTGAAAACGAGATAAGGAAACCTTGTGGAATCCGATTTGGGCCATGGGATCTTGGCTTTCTCCAAGTTGAGGAGGCCGAGAACCTCATGGACTTATTCGGGTCTGTGCGCACCCAAATTTAATCTCGTCGGGGCACGCATGCGCGAAGCCTATGCAACGCGGTTTGGGAGTATCCACCTTCCCGTGGGGATGCGCGACGGACACACGTGAGAAGGAGTTGCCATTTACTGTTTACGACCCGTAGGTCGAGGGCCGTTGAGTCGCCCGGGTTTAGGGGTACAAGGTACACCTATATGCTAAGGCAATGGTCATACGGAACCGGAAATTCCGAATTCGGGGGTTCTATTACGTGCGGGTCTATATCCCGCACGCCCTTTCGGTACTATAGTTTACTAGGCTTGCCGTTTTGTTTATTTAACGCATGATTTAGGGGTGCACTTGACTCGCCCGTTTTGACACAGTAAAGTCGATGAATTGATCGAGTTGGGCCAAGAATCCGAAGGATGAGTAGGCTTGTGCGTCGAGGAATCGGTTCACTATCTTAGCGTTACAGTTCATCGAACCGTGATGGTCGATTCCCTGAGCGAACCGAGACCACAATTATTCGAACTTACTCATCCCTTGGTGACGATAGACCGACTTAACCGACTCGAAACTCGGACATCACGCTCGCCGATCGGGGATCCTTACAAGTGAATGAGTGAGTATACAAATAAAATTCTCACAATGTTCTCTCGAATGATTACAAAGTATAACTGAATAAGTAAATGGATCCCGATCGGTTTGCACTGGGCCAATATTCCGCTCCGGCTCACCGTGTGTTTTGAATAACCGATAAATAAATTAAGGCAACGCGGGCTCAAGGAGCCGGGGGGTCGGGTCCGATCGATCCAACGGTTTGCAGGAGAACCGGTTGATTCCCGCCGTAACTGTTAGACCGATCGAGCTCCCGGGTGATATCTAAACCTGTTTCACGCTTCCAATCCAAATCGCCTTCCACATAGGCCATATTCGGAGTATGATGGTGAATCGAGGCTAGATCCCATTCCGCACTCGGGTTGCACGCGCTCAGTGAATTAAGAGGCGTTGGACCTCGTGTTCGGTGGTTTGGGGCATTGGACCCCGTGCAATGCGTAACCTATGGGCTCGGGCCCGAACCGCAACAAAGTAGCAAGGACAAATGGAAAACAGGAGAAAAATGATAAAACTGATGAAAAACAGACAATAACTGACAGATACCGATTAATACAGACAAGTGATGTATTAAGTCGAGTGTACGTGATTTAATCAGTTATTAACCGGGGTTGATTAACAAACAATGTGTCTAACCTAAGCAAACATAGATGGTGGACTAGAATAGGGTTCTAAGCCGATTACATGTGTGTATTTGTTTTAAGACTCTTATTCAGTGGGATGACACTACGGTTTCACCAGATTAGCCAAACTCGTATTTTGACTCTAGATTGGAATCTAATATTCCACCTACCCATTATCTAATGTTCGTTTAAGTCGAGTGCATGATTAATCCGGTTCTTTGTATTTTGTAACTGAAATAAAATGTTCATCACCGAATCTACGATAGGAAGATAGAAACACCGAAAATGAACGGAATGGGCCGTGCGAATGAAACTCGCCCCCGAACGGGTTGCCCTTTCTCGCCCATAGATCGAGGTGTTTCCAACTCCCTAACGCCTAGGATATCGGTGAATCTCGGAATGACGATTATGCCCTTGGATAATAAAACGTGTGATGTTCGTGTACAAATTGAAGATCATGTGACACGAAGAAGTCTAGGGAGGACTCGCGCGTCCCGACTCGAGCCGCCTCAAATCGGGCCCGGACTCGAGTCGTAGCACGCGAGTACTCGCTAGACGTCGATTCTATTCGTGTTACACGTCTCGATATTTTGAAATTGTGGGCTTTTTAAGGAAAAGGGCACTCTCGCCGTTCCGTGAACCATCGACGCGCTTACGAATTAATAATCAATTTATCCAATTATTTAGTCCAAGATGATTTAATTAACCGAATGATACGTCTCATTTCCCGTTCGTGGAATAGTTTAATGATTGAGACCTCAAACCTCAATTGTTAGGGATCAATGAAATGATTATTCGATATTAACGTATCTAGCATACGAATTAACATGAAACCAACGATCAAATGAAAATTGTGATTACAATCAATTCCAAGAATCGGTTTTGACCGTTTCTTGCATGCATAAAACATCAAACACGATGACAACATACATTTTTTACATAACCGGTGCCGCCATGATCTTAGGAACGTAATTAAACATACAAACAAGCACAAACACGATATTTAGAGGAATCGATAAAACGGTACCGACTCATGGGAAGTGAAAAATGTAAAAAAAACTAGGGAAACGACTTGAGTCGGGGAAAGGAGGCCATCCATGGCCCGAGGAAGCCCAGAGGGGCTCTCGGCCACCTCCCTTGGGGTGAGGCCGAGAGGCTCCTTTGGCTTGCTCGAGCCAACGAGGTCTCCTCGACTCCGATTCAAACTATTTCCCGACATGCTAGCACTGTATACGATGAATACATGCATAATACGATGTAAAAGACACATAAAAACATAAACTTGCATGCGAATCGGTCATGGACCTCCTTATCTCCCCCAAACGTAAAGAAAACGTCAAAGTCCTAACTTCTCTAATCGACTCTGCCCCCTGGAACGAACAGACCCGAATCAGTGAAGTCGGGTCGGCGACAGACCCGACTGGCAGTCCGGCTTGTCGAGGCTGTACCGGTTGATCGGGATGGAATTTTCACACGGGACCAGTTGTGTTGGATTCCCAAGAGACTAAGGATCACGCCAGCGCTGGTTTCGTGAAGATTGCTTGCGTATATTTTCCGGAAATCAAAAGCAAAGTCGGATCAGTAAAAAAAAGGACAGACCCGGTCAGGGCAAAACAGACCCGACTGGCACCCGATAAAGAAAAGGCTCTATAGGAGGCTCCCGATGGTCTTTTGACGCGAGGTCGGTGGTATTGGACTCTAACTGACGGAGGATCATGCCTACAGTGGTTTCATGAGGATTGGACATGTAGATTTTCTGGAAATAAAAAACAAAATCGGGTTAGTTAGCAGAAAACAGAACCAACTGGGCGGAACTGACCCGACTGGGCAGGTCGGAAAGAAATGGCTGTCCCAGAGGCTCCCGGTGGTATTTTGATGCATGGTCGGTGGCATTGGAATCCTAACTGACTCAGGATCGCGGTGATAGGTGGCTCGTAGTGAGATTCAACCCGAGCTGACCTGTATGCTCCTGCAAAGTTCCGGTCAGAAAAGAAAATCAGAGGGACAGACCCGACTGGGCTGTTTGGGTTGAAACGGCTGCAAAGGGGGCTCCGGGTGTTGTACCAAGCTGGCTCGAGTTCCTCCGACTCCTAAGGGACTGCTCTTGGAGTTCGTGACCAGCTTGTGGCGTGCGCATGACTTATTTCAACCGGAAATGCAAAGAGAAACTGATAAAAAACTGTGGAAACCCGGTAAATGAAAAGATTGAAAAAGTGCGGTCTTGCGCGGATGAGCGGCTCTCGGCACGTGACCACCTCGTCACGGGGGAGAGTGAGGGCCATGAGGAACCCTTAGAAAGTGATGGCACGACTCGCCATGGTCGTGGGAAGGAATGGTGTCGAAGAAGCCCGGGAGGCCGTGAAACCGTCTAGGGAGCCCGATTCTGGACAGGGGCAAAACAGACTGCTGGAAGCTTCCAAATGAAAATCTAAGGCCAGAAATGAACTCGGGAGGTCGAATACATGTGGGGTATGAAGTTTGTTTGAGGCTCGGATAAGTCGGGAAGGAAGAACTCGCCTAGAAACCGGGAAACTCCCTAGGGACCCGATTCTGGACTGGGCTGGAACTGCTTGCTGGAAGCTTCAAATGTCGAAACTAACACCGGAAATGGACTCGGGAGGTCGAATACATGTGGGATATAAAGTTTGGTCAAGTTTGGTTCGGGTTGAGTGGCGGTCGCCGGAAAACGGTTGAGTTTTCCGGCAATTTTGCCTTGGTTTCGGGCTGAGGGAAAGCTGGACGAATTGTTGGAGTTTGAGAGGAATTTGAGAGAGTTTATGAGTGAGAAAGCTAGAGAGAGAGTGCAAGAGGAGTTGTGATTAAGTTAATGACCCAAGAGGCTTATATAGGAAGGCTAATGATGCGAAATTAGTGAAATTAAGTGTGGTTTTGGGGGGATTAAAGGTGGCTGCCGAATTTTGAAGAGGGGTTAGGGAAGGGTTTGTGTCACTTAGAGTGTAGGGGAAGTAAGGGAGAAGTGATGGGAAGTGATGGGGAAGTGATGGGAAGTGATAGGTGTAAGAAGAAATTTGAAATGTGTGGAGGGGGGAGCTTCTTGGAGCTTGGAGCCACCGAATTGAGCCGCGGCTTAGGGATTGAGCCGTGGCTTGGGGTTGAACCGTGGCTTGGGGTTGAGCCGCGGCTTGGAGGCATGGTTTAGCTGAGCTGTGGGTCCCATTTGACTAAGAGAAAAGCCGGGAAAAGCTCGAGACTTTGATTGAACGCGCGTCCGATCTCCGATGCCCAATTAATTTATAGATTTGGAATGCTTGAACGAAGAGGATTTTAATGAGCCTAACATCGCCATACGTCGTGTGAACGAACGTTCGGTTGACTCGGCGCCTCGAGAGTCGGTTTTACCCTATTTGGACATTCGGAGTGGAGTTGAGCGTCCTCGGTCCCCGATTGCCCTTTTGTGCACCTCAATGTTCGTTTCGGTGACCCTTCCGCCTCGTGGGAGATCGTCGGCTCGTTGTCCCCGACCGAAGACCGTTGGCCCGGTAAGACCTAATGACTTGTGACCGGGCTTTCTCAGTTGTTCCCCAAATGTCTTGAGGTGTTCGGGGGTCGCTGTGATCTCTGTTTTCTGCGAACGTGCCTCGAAGATTCACTGAGAGGCGTTTGCTACCATTGAAACGTCCCTCGGGGAGCCCTGTAGAGTTCCGAAAGGTCGTCTGAAGCTTGTTCCACGACCCCGAGATCCCTGAGTGCCTGTAGGCCCGTTTTGGGGTGCCGTTTACTTGTCAGTAGGTCGGCCTCTCGGAGCCCCGTCAGGAAAGGCGTCCGTGAGAGATCGGGGTGTCCCGGCTTGAGCAGGACACCTCCGAGATACATCCAGATGCGTCATTGGTCATTTTGGCACTGAGAGGGATTTTTAGAGTCCCCTATTGGGCACCTTTCGGTGTTTCAGTGATTCGATGATGAATAGTGCCACAGTGCCGACTCCGCTGTTTTCGGGGTTCCTTGTCTTGTCTGTTCTTCTAACCGCCCTCTTCTGCTTTTCTAGTGGACCCAGCTCTTCTCCTGTTATTCATGACTCTATGCCCGCACGTGTGCCTCTTATTGCCGGGTGATGAATAGTAACCCGGTCTTCGGCAGGGGGTTCTCGTGTAAGAAGCCGGTGGGCCAAAATGGGGTGCTGACAGGGTCATACGGGGCTTCCTCTTCCCTAGTGTAGTCCGTTTCTTGGATTTTGTGTAATTGCAATTTCAATATCATTGCGAATCCCACATTAAAACACCTTTTAAAATGCTATTTCTTAAGCAAAATGCTCGGATTCGGAAGTTGATGACTATTTCGGGGCCATTTGGGTCTTGAGGGTATTTTGGTCATTTTGACCAAATTATACTCGACCTTTCTGGACCCGTCTTGGTCGCTATGTCACAAATCGTTTTCATCAAATTAAGCTTTTTGGGTATTCAGGCGGTCAATTCATGATCTTTCTGATTGTTTGTAACTCGCACATTTAATGCATTCAGCAATAATTCACAAGTACTAATTCCGCAAACGGGTTAATCGGAACGCTCACACGATTAATCCCCTCGACTCTAACAATCTTGCACGAATTGGCCATTAACTGGTAACTCGCGTCGATGAATTACAAAACGATGTTAATGCCCTTTCTAAAATTCACATACTTTCAAATCCGAGACGTTTGATTTGATGTAACATGGATGTCTAGGAAAGACTTGTGCATTTTGACTTGAATTTTACCTAATTTCAGGTAATTCAGGTCGGAATACATAAGTTCTTCCTATATCACTTTCGGTAGATCGACCGGATCTTTGTCTTTTTCGGGTTCTTACATAACCCTAAAAAAATCCAGGGAATTGGTTGGCACCGGTTACAGGCCGAGGTGGCCCGCATTGTGCTGTCTCCCTTTTGTAAAAATGATTTCTCAAGTCAATGGCAGAATCGTCATTTTACAATTTGGAGACACCCCTAAGGTTAGCTTGACAGAAACACTACGGTATCAGGATATTAATAGGCTACCTGTTTCGGCGCAGGTTTATCTGCGAAGCCTTTTCTTATCCAACTGATGAGTTTCTGTCATCATAGCGTAGACTCGAGTAACCAGAACAGTTATCTCTGTCACAAAACATGCAAAATTCGGATTAATCATTCACTCGACCTAACCAAACGTTAGACAATGGTTAGGCAGAACTCTAGGTTCTAAATCTAGAGTCAAAACACGAGTTTGGCAAATTCAGTGGAATTGCAGTATCACAATACAGCACAATTTTAAAAGCAATCCACACACAAAGGATTTGATTAACGACATCATGTCTCTCAAGTCCTTGAAATAAAGCTGAATGCAAAATGTTTTGCACGCTTTTGCTTGCTTAGCATAGGGCATTTGCTTGCAAAAACACCTCAGGGTTAATAATCAATTAACTCACGTAAGCTTGGCAATAACAAACACATTGTCTGTTATCTATATTTGTTTGTTCCTTTCCTGCTCATTATTGTCCATGCGAGTCGAGCCTGACCCATAGGACACATTACACTTGGGGTTCAACGCCCTAACCCTCGATCATAGGGTTCATCGCCCCATTCACTGAGGGCATGTGTGAATTTTAGTTTTCGATTTTTTCCTGAACTCACGGTGAGTCGGAGTGGAATAATAACCGAACGCAAACTTACTAAGATTTAATCATTTGTAATTTGTATTTATTGTTTTTGAGAGCATTGTAAGAATTTTACTTTGTACATTCATTCCGTAAGAATCTCGATCAGTGAGCGAACGGTCCGAGAGTCGAACTAATCGAATTGGTCCAATGCTTGCCTAGACAAGAGTAATTTCAAGATCTCGCGGTTCCGGTACACGCAAGAATTCAACCTTCATGGTTTGATGAACTGTAACGCAAGATAGTGAACCGATTCCAACGACATACAAGTCTACTTCTTTCTCGGCTTCTCAACCGACATTGTTTAGTTCACCGAATTTTCAGTGTCAAAACGTGTAAGCCGAGCACAACCTAATTCACGCGGTAAATGAAATAAAAGCTGCAAGCCTAGCAAGCTCGAGTACCGAAAGGGCGTGCGAGATATAGGCCTGCACGTAACGTGAATCCTCGAACTCAGAATCTCCGGTTCCGCACAGACCAAACCCTTAGAAAAAACTAGGTGTACCATTACCCCTAGACCCGGTCAACTCACCAGCCCTCGACCTTCGGGTAGTAAATAGGTAGTGGCAACTCCTTCTCACGCGTCCCCACGGGAAGGTGGACACTCCCAAGCCGCGCGATTCGGTCGCGCTCATGCGGGCCCCAACGAGAGCACATTCGGGTCCCTACAGCTTGGCGACTCCACTAGGGAACATCTCTAGAGGGTTTGGGTTCGATCCCATTTGCTTGCTTGCATGCTCATTTACCACTTTCTGCATTTTTATTTTCGGCACCTCTACTTCATGTGCATTTATTTTCTGTACTTGCATCGCATCATCCTAATTGGTATCTACGTACCACGTCAAATATTCCACGGGCGCCAAAATAGGAAGTTAGGTTAGATAGAGGTTCCGAGTAAGGGAACGGATCAAGTCGGCTATGCCACCAAACCGACCTCCAAAGATCCTCGCTCGATTTCAAGGAATTTACACCCATGAGTCGGGAGCGCCCATCCCTAGTTAGTTGTTTTCCCAGTAGCACCGAAACAATGCATAACAAGAACGTCATGCTGGACCCAATTTGCTTTCGTCAACCGACCCAAAGTCGAGTCTTTGGGTCGGCCCTTAGTTTTTTTAAGCGGATATTTTGCTGTTTTCGGAAAGAGTGATGCACACTGTAAATGACACAATTATAGTTTATTCTTTCTGCACCTGCATGAATGTTTTCAAACAAAATAGGACATTGCATGGGTTCAATGTTTAAGTTCCATTTTTCAAATGAACTATCTTTTGTTAATCTGGGAACTTGAATCAAATCGATGCAACATCATTAGCTTTTGAAAACTCGTGCATTGCATGCATTCTATCTATTTCTACACCGAGTCCCAACTCCCTTCGCAAAGATCGCGAGTAACTGCTCCAATAAACAAAGCATAACCCAGCCCATATGCCGCGAAAGTCACTTGCATGGTCGCACCTCTGACCAGAGAATGGATCCCACCCACCCCCCGCCGTCGTTGCTGACCAAACACTGGGGCAACACACGCACTCTTCTTTAAACTCTCTGTTGCTTTCAGTCAAATGCATTCTTAAGCAAGTTCCAGGCTAGAACAACCCCTTCAAAAAGGACATTAGGACAGTCCCATAGACGCCCTATTATTTCTGTCGAACCTATTCGACTCGCCTGTCCTTATGGGACTCGGCTATTTGAGCCTTCCCTAAGACGGCTGCACATGTCTATCCGTATTCAGGAAAATACCCCTATGTGGCCCCCAGTCACGGTCTAACCACTCCAGAGTGGTGATGACCAGATTTCCAGAAACAAATGTCATCCACACGCAATACCCGATGGGTCACGGGTGGGACAAAAAGGGGACTTTCCCATGAGTCCACCCACATTTCTTATTGCATAATCGCCTAATACATCATTTTCTTTTGTTATCTTTCACACGGACACACCGGCCATAGGCGAAGAGTGATGCATGGGTTCACGCCTTTCCGAGAATTCCTCTCAAGCCCCTTCCCTTATACTTTGATAGGGAAGAGGCTCGGCACGGAGGTAGCCCCTACGAAGCTAAAGACAAAAGCAACTGAGCGAGCCATATGCCATCAACGCAGCCATCTCAATTGACATTGACGACACGAGACGGTCAGGGGCGACGATCGTATAAGACACCTGTCGTGGGCCACTTCAACAAACGAAGATCGAGGCATCCCTGTCTAATCTTGGTTGCCTATTCTATGGGGCAATTCGATATTTTCCTAGACAATAGGGGAATTCCTATAAAGATTATAAGGGCAAATGACACGAAGTTCGACTTCTGAGTGCACAAGAGTCAAACTTCCAAGAAAATCGGCCCTCAAAAAGCGGCCTCGGCAATGTAAAGTCGAGGAGTTTCAAATAAAGATACGGGGCACAAAATAGACCTTAGCTGCAAGAAAAAAAGAACAGAGCGAAAAGAAGTGGGAAAAACCGCTAGAAAAAACAGAGAAGAGAGAGGGAAAAGATACAGGAAAAACCTGCCAATGAACAAAATAAGGCAACGCCGAGATTCATCAAAAACACCGGAGTCGCCAATCCAAAGAAATCAACAAGCCTCGACCAAAAGAAGGAGCAACAGACACAACTCCACGACGAAGACAAGACACAATGCACTCGGAGGTCGAGTCCGTCGAATCCTTTGCCTTTACAAGCTCGAGAGATAAAAGAATTGAGCTTGCTAGGTCAAAAATCCCTTTTAAGGGGGCGGCCTAGACAAAAGCTAGGGCAAAAGAAAGGTGCGGCCCCGAGGTGGGCGACCATAGTAAAAGGAGAGCAAAATGAGAGATAAATAAAATGACCCCCCTAGTCCCTACACATCATGCGGACTAGCGATCCCCAAAGGAAGTGGCCAGGTTATCTTCTCCAACATGATCCCCGATCGGTTCTCCTACACAGCTCAATCGTCCAGCGTGAATTCTTCCTCAAGTGCAGTGGGTAACCAAGCATGCCATCCAAGTAGTTTGGGACAGCCTATACAACAGCAAGACAGAAAGGAGGGGGGTACCTCTCGCTGCAAGTGTGAACTCGTGTATCCTTTTAGCTTGGGGTAACATGCTTCCCAAGCTTTCTCTTTTCTCTTTGTCAAATGCATAACTCTAAACGGGTCACAACCACCCTTCAATCGGCTACCACAAAGCCAAAATTCCAGACATTCCTTTCTGGGGACTAGTCATAGCACTCTGGAAATGATCAGACCGAGATCTGTCCAATTCTAGATAGAAATTCTCATGTGGGTTGTAAGTGCAGTTGCCCTACGGTACCATGTTGAGAAGGGTCAAAATCGACGGGTGTCAAACAACCGATAGAGATGCAGGGGAATCGTTGAGGAAGTCTCTATATGCCCACGCATAGCTAATAGGAGCCCTTGGAGACCTTGAATCTTGGCTTCCGAAAACGGGACCCCACCTGCACTGTCAAAACAAAATTCTTCATGGGTCGTTCAGGCGACCCGAAATTGAAGATTTGCGCGTCACAATGATGCTCTTTTCAGTGTTTACTTGTACCTATCTTATGTTAGTATTTCTCACATGATTTACTAGTAATGCCAATGCTACAGGTACAAAGGCCAAGAACTTCAACGGACTCTGATTCCCATTTCCATGGGATATGTAGGCGCTCATCTCCTGAGCTCGAGTCGCACGTCACGAAACTGATCCTCGGTAGATCAACATCCTCTGGTAACCTCTTCCCCATGGACATTCACCACGCGCCAATATCACGACTAACGGAGAGTCGTGCCTACCTCTGCGAGTGAACCACCTGCGGTTCTCACTCTCCCATGTGACAAGGCGAGTCGCAGCTCCGAGAGTCAGTCCAATCCTCAGCGCTGCTGCCTTACATCCACATTCAGAAACAACTAGGGTCATCCCGCGCTTCCTACGCATACATAGGGTCATCCCGCGATTCCTGCGCTACATAGGGTCATCCTGCGCTTCCTGCGCAAACATAGGGTCATCCCGCGCTTCCTGCGCATACATGGGGTCATCCCGCGCTTCCTGCGCTACATAGGGTCATCCTGCACTTCCTACGCAACCTAGGGTCATCCTGCACTTCCTGTGCAACTTAGGGTCATCCCGCGCTTCCTGCGCTCACACTTTAGGGTCATCCCGTGCTTTCTGCTTTCATCCTACGCTTTGCGCACTCCAAGCACAACATGTGTCTAGTATGATAGCTACTCTACCGATTGTCCTTCCTGCGCAACTGGAGCACAGTTCAAACCTAACACAACCCTCGTGCCTAGCATGACAACCCGCGCTTCCTGCGCACACGGGGATCATCTCCACTTTACCTTTATGCTAATGCGCATCTGACACATCCGAGATCATCTCGGTATTGCTTGTCTATCAGCTTACTACTTGGACAGCCAGGATCATCCCGACTGTTTTCCTTTCACATCTGGCACTTTCGAGATCATCTTGGTATTTGCTTGTCTATCAGCTTATTACTTGGATAGCTGGGATCATCCCAAGTGTTGTCTTTTCGCATTTGGCGCATCCGAGCTCATCTCGGCATTGCTTGTTTACCAGCATACTTGCTTGGACATCCGGGATCATCCCGACCGTTGTCCTTTCACCCACGACTTCAAACTTCAACTTCATTCTTCCCGACATAATCCAAATGCGAGGAGTGGAAATGGCTAGCGGAGGTGCCATGGCAACTACCGGGGACCAAAACGGGGTTCTTCTTCAAGGCTTTGGCCGAATCCTCTATCCGAGCATCCAGCCAAATAGGGGCAACTGTCAGCACCCCGTTTTGGCCCACCAGTTCAAACAACAGCATCAATAGCGATTCAAGCCATGACTTGAGCATTGATACAGAAGAAGGTTCAACAGAGCAGCAAATCACTATTCATCCTCAAGTCAGCAGGGACAAGCATATGACCCAGGCATACAACAAAAGAACTTCCTTGGTCATCAAGAACTAACAGAGCAATTAGAGAGCCCAAACAGAATCCAAAACTGGCGTTTTCATAATACAACACAAACAGTGCTATTTTTCGCTAGTTCACTCAACCATCAGAAGATAGTCAATATTGGGCTTCAAAATTCCCTTATGATGCCAAACAGATGAAAAGTGTCTCCAAACACATTTCGCAGATCATCTCCTCTATACAGAGTAATTTTCTAAATACAGACAACTTTTCAGTGAAAGTCCAAAAACGCTGGTTCATCAAAGAAAAGTTAATGCCCAATGTCAGACACAGTCATACCCCACAATTCTATAGATCATGAGCATTGCTTTAGACTGCCTCTCGGAAGTCACACAAATTCCTCGAATGACTCCCGAGTAACAAAAGAAGCATACCTTTTAGTGGAAATGCGAAACCAGAGAGTGGTCTGAAAAAACATCAGCAAACAAAGTTGACCCTGCATTGCCCTAAAAACTCCAGCGAATAGACGCAATTGGGCAAATTCGACAACATAACCCCTGTCAATTTTTCGAGTGACCTCCGAGGAGTAGAAAAGGTCGTTTTCAAAGGAAATCCATATCCGAAGGTCCTTTTTGCGGAAACTTGTCGTTGAACGATTTGCCTACATAGTGCTAGCCATCCCAAGGCTCAATGTGGAATCATCAGATAGAATTGCACATATCATTTAGGCCTCCTGAGCAGTGCTTTAAAGGTCTCAGATGCATTTCTCTAGTCCTTAGAGGTTTGTTTTTAACAAACAGAGATTGTAGCGATCTCCGGCTCGCTCGAGCAACTCAGAAAGCAGTCTGAGAAATCCAACTTCGGCCTCCTAGGATGTCTCCGGCTCCACATTTGCAATACCGGCTTAAGGATTAACTATTCACTTCGACTGACAATGCATATCAAAGTGACCAACGTGGAACACAGATGCAAGATATTTATTGAGAAACGATTAAATTCGCTCTGATCGCTTGAATCGAGTAAAACCGGCTTCAGAGCCTTATGACCACCCGAGGCAATTTCTCATGAAAAATGGCAATCTAGGGCTCATTAGAACTGTTTTCTCGCGCACATCGCCAATTCGACGTTTAATTTGAACCACGGGCTTCGAACGTGCGACCAATCAAGACTCGAGCTTTTCTGACTCACCTCCAAGCCGTGTGGGACCCACGGCAACTTCCTCCCCCTTGCCAAGACAAAGCTAGCCACCATTGCCCACTTACATTCAAAATATCCTAAGTCTTTCACTTTTACACTCCAACATCAACTCCAAGCTCATAAATGCTCTTAACTCTTCTTCATCAAGATACTTGGTGGAGATTCATCCTCATCTCCATTAATGAAACCGACCTAGCCTAATGATCTCCCCTAATTTCACTTTGTTTTCCTTAATTGCACTTAAGTTTTACCTATATATATCCTTTAAGTCATTAAGCTAATAACTTTTTTCCATGCACACTCTCTCTAGCAATTCTCAATCAACAAAATGCTCTCAACTTCTCCAAACAAACCAAAAACCAAGCCAAAAACATTTAGAACCTATGTCGGGAACCGGTGATCAACATCCCAGCTTAAATCCAAACTTTTCCAAAATATATATCTGACATATTTTGGATCCTTGGAATTCAATTTTGAACTTAGATTTTTGATTTGAAGTTGTTAGCTCATCATTTCAGGCCCATTTCGTGCACTCGGGTCCATTTCGTGATCTCAGGTGCCCAATCGCGCGCTCGCCTGCTCTCGCGTGTAGACGCGCATGCATACGCGCGCCCGCCTGCTCAAGCACGCCTGCTCGCGCTCCCGTGCACCCGCCTGTGCCCCAGCGCACACGCTCGCGCACTTCAGCGCCCTGCCGCGCTTTCCATCATCCCGACCGTCCGTGCTCGTGCACCTGAGCACCCATCATTGTACCTAGCTGAGTCACCCGACTCTCCAGCCCTTCTCCGACTCTTTCCTCGTATCTCGAAGCTAGGTATAAAATTCCCGACTTAGAGGAGCTAGGGCTATTTATATTTTTGCATGTTTATGGAGGAATATGGTGCATTAAATATGTTTTACCTACAAGATTATATTTTTAAGCACTTTTACGTTACATTATGCATGTTTATCCTCGTATTACGTGTCAGGAAACATTTGAATCGTAGTCCAAAAGACCAATCCGACCTGGAAAAATCAAAAGACCTCTCGGGTTTACCTCAAAATGAGGTGACCGAGTATTATTTTGATCTTTTCGGGTTAGAAATGGTCTCCTTGTCTCGATCCAAGTTGGTTCTAGAGTTTGTATTATTTTCCCGCATCCATGAAGTCGGTGTTGTTTTGTCGATCCCATAAATGACATGTTTGTGCATGTTTGCATGTTTAAATGTGTTATAAAATCATGGCGATAGCGACTTTTGTAAAATACGTGTTATTTATCATGTTTGATGTTTGAGCATGCGAGAAACGATTGAAAACGAGTTGAGGAAACCTCGTGGAACCCGATTTGGGCCATGGGATCTCTTGGCTTTCTCCAAGTTAAAGAGGCCGAGAACCTCATGGACTTCTTCGGGTCATATGGGGCATCCTCTTCCCGAGTGTAGTCCGTTTCTCAGATTTTGTGTAATTGCAATTTCAATATCATCGCGAATCCCGCATTAAAACACCTTTAAAATGCTATTTCATAAGCAAAATGCATGGATTCGAAAGTTGATGACTCTTTCGGGGTCATTTGGGTCTCGAGGGCATTTTGGTCATTTTGACCAAATTGTACTCGACCTTTCTGGACCCGTCTTAGTCGTCGATTCATGAATCGTTTTCATTAAATTAAACTTTTTGGGTATTCAGACTCCATTCAGTGGATTAATTCATGATCTGTCTGATTGTCTATATCCCGCACATTTAATGCGTTCGGCAAAAGCTCTTAAGCATTAATTCCACGAACAGGTTAATCGGGACGCTCACACGATTAATCCACTCAACTCTAACAATCTTGCATGAATTGGCCATTAATTGGTAACTCGCGTCGACGAATTATAAAACGATGTCAATGCCCTTTTCAAAATTCAAATACTTTCAAATCTGAGACGTGTGATTTGATTTAACATGGATGTCTTGAAAAGACTTGTGTGTTTTGACTTGAATTTTACCTGATTTCAGGTAATTCAGGTCGGAATACATAAGTTCTTCCTATATCACTTTCGGTAGATCGACCGGATCTTTGGCTTTTTCGAGGTTCTTGCATAACCCTAAAAAAATCCAGGGAATTGGTTGGCACCGGTTACAGGCCGAGGTGGCCAGCATTGTGTTGTCTCCCTTTTCTAAAAAAGATTTTACAAGTCAATGGCAGAATCGTCATTTTACAATTTGGCGACACCCCTAAGGTTAGCTTGACAGAAACACTATGGTATCAGGATATTAATAGGCTACTTGTTCCGACACAGGTTCATCTGCGAAACCTTTTCTTATCCAACTGATGAGTTTCTGTCATCCAATCGTAGACTCGGATAACTAGAACAGTTATCTCTGTCACAAAACTTGCAAAATCCTGATTAATCATTCACTCGACCTAACCAAACGTTAGACAAGGGTTAGGTGGAACTGTAGGTTTCAAATCTAGAGTCAAAACACGAATTTAACAAATTCAGTGGAATTGCAGTGTCACAATACTGAACAACTTTAAAAGCAATCCCCACACAAAAGATTTAATTAATGACATCATGTCTGTGAAGTCCTTGAAATAAAGTCGAATGCAAAATGTTACCTCAGAGTTAATAATCTATTAACTCACGTAAACTTGGCAATAACAAAGACATTGTCTGTTATCTACATTTGCCTGTTAATTTCCTGCTCATGTTTGTCCATGCGAGTCGAGACCGACCCATAGGATGCATAGCACTTGGGGTTCGACGCCCTAACCCTCGATCACAGGGTTCAACGCCCCATTCACTGAGGGCACGTTTGAATTTCAGTTTTCGATTTTTTCCTAAACTCACAGCGAGTCGGAGCAGAATCATAACTGAACGCGAACTTACTAGGATTCAATCATTTGTAATTTGTATTTATTGTTTTTGAGAGTATTGTAAGAATTTTACTTTGTACATTAATTATGTAAGAATCTCGGTCAGTAAGCGAACGGTCCGAGAGTCGAACTAATCGAATCGGTCCAATGCTTGCCCAAACAAGAGTAATTCCAAGATGTCGCGGTTCCAGTTTGCGTAGGAATTCAACCTTCATGGTTTGATGAACTGTAACGCATGATAGTAAACCAATTCCCCGACATACGGACCTACTTCTCTCTCGGCTTCTCAACTAACATTGTTTAGTTCAACGAATTTTCGGTGTCAAAACGTGTAAGCTGAGCGCAACCTAATTCACGTGGTAAATGAAATAAAACTGCAAGCCTAGCAAGCTAGAGTACCGAAAGGATGTGCGGGATATAGGTCTGCACGTAACGTGAACCCTCAAACTTGGACTCTCTGGTTCCACACAAACCAATGCCTTAGCAAAACTAAGTGTACCATTACCCATAGACCCGGTCAACACACGAGCCCTCGACCTTCGGATCGTAAACAGGTAGTGGTGACTCCTTCTCACACGTGTCCGTCACGCGTCCCCTCGGGAAGGTGGAAACTCCCAAGCCGCGCGATTCGGTCGCGCGCATGTGGGCCCCGACGAAAGTAGATTCGAGTCCGTACAAACGCGAAGTTTGGCTTCCGAGTGCACAAGAGTCTAACTTCCAAGAAAGCCGGCCCTCAAAAAATAGGGCTTGGGCAGCAAAACGCAACAAGTCTCCACGGGGCAAAGCACACCAAAGCGGTCTCGGCGATGCAAATTTGAGGAGTTTCAAACGAATACATGGGGCATAAAACAAACCCCAGTTGTTAGAAAAAAACAGAGCGAAAAGAAGCGGGAAAAACCCACCAATAAAGAGAGAGAGAGAAAGGAAGCGGGAAAAACCCACCAACAAGCGAAAGATGGCAACGCCGACATTCACCAAAAGTACAGGCACCGCCAATCCAAAAGAAATCAATAAACCCCGATGAAAAGGGGAGCAGCAGACACAACTCCTCGACGGAGACAAAACACAATGCACTCGAAGGTTGAATCCTTCGAACCCTTCGCCCTTACAAACTCAAGAGATAAAAAAAATCGAGCCCGCTAGGTCGAAAACCTTTGGGCTATCCAAGCAAAAGATAGGGTAAAAGAGAGGCACGACCAGAAACCCTGTAGTGAATGGTCGTGGCAAAAGGAGAGCTCATCCCCTTGGGGTTAAGAGGTGAGGCCCTGAGGTGGGTGATCGTAGTAAAAGGAAAGCAAAACGAAAGATAGATAAAATTGACCCCCTAGTCTCACACACCATACGGACTAGCTATCTCCAAGGGAAGTGGCCATGTTATCTACTCCAACACGATCCCCGATCGGCTCTCCTACACAGCTCAATCGTCTAGCGCGGATTCTTCCTCAAGCGTAGTGGGTAACCGAGCACGCCGCCTAAGCAGTTTGGGACAACCTACACAATAGCAGGATGGAAGAGGAGGGGGGTACATCTCGCTACAGGTGTGAGCTCACGTATCCTTTCAGCTTAGGGCAACGTGCTTCTCCAAGGTTTCTCTTTTCTATTTGTCAAATTCATAACTCAAAACGGGCCACAACCACTCTTCAATCGGCTACCAAAAAGCCAAAACCCCAGACATTTCTTTCCGGGAGTCTAATCATAATACTCCGGAAATGACTAGACGAGGATCTGACCAAATCTGGAAAGAAATCCCCATGCGGGTTACCAACGTTGCCGCCCTACGGCACCCTGATGAGAAGGGTCCAAAGTAAATGGGCGCGTCGAACAACTGACAGAGCTGTTGGGGCATTGTTGAGGACCTCCCGATATGGCCATGCGTAGCCAATAGGAGGCCTAGAGGCCCCCTATCGAGGCCTCCGAGAGCGGGGCCCACCTGCATTGTCAAAATAAAATTCTTCACGAGCGACCCGAAACTGAAGATCTGCATTTTGCTACGACACTCTTTTTGGTGCTTACTTGTGCCTATCTCTTGTTAGTATTTCTCACATGATTTATAATGCTAGGATCACAGGTACTTCTTTCAGGAACTACAGCAGACTCTGATTCCCAGTACCACAGGATACGTAGGCGCTCCTCCTCCAGAGCTCAAGTCTTGCATCACAAAGCCAGCCTACGACAAAGTCCAATGGCCCCTAACAAAGCGACACCAGCAAGTCGCGCAACCGCTTCAACAACAAACCCGGCTTCCAGCAGACCAACATGCAATTGCTTTGGCAGCAGTGTCGGCCTTCGACAAATCAATACTCTTGGGGCAACTCTCACATCAAAGCCCTAAACAATGCAAAGCAAACCAAACCACTGCGGGTTCGTCCCGACTTTTAAATTCATGCTCCGGGTTCGTCTCGAACTGTAAATTTCTACCTCGGGTTCGTCCCGACTTTCAAATTCCTATTCAAGGGTCCATCTCGAACTTTAAATTTCTGCTTTAGGTCCGTCCAGCGGGTCCGTCCCGACTTTCAAATTTCCGCATCGGGTCCATCCCGACTTTTAAATTACTATTGTACGGACCCGAATGTGGACTCTCGTCGGGGCCCGCAAGTGCGCTTTTGGATCGAGGGGCTTGAGAGTGTCCACCTTCCAGTGGGGACGCGTGACGGACACGCGTGAGAAGGAGTCGTCACATATCATTTTACGACCCGAAGGTCGAGGGCGGATAAGTTACCCGGGGTCTAGGGGTATGGAACACCTAGTTGTTGTTAAGGCATTGGTCTGTGCGGAACCGGAAAATCCGTGTTCGGGACGCGTAACGGACACGCGTGAGAAAGAGTCGCCACTTATCATTTTACAACCCGAAGGTCAAGGGCAGATAAGTTACCCGAGGTCTAGGGGTATGAAACACCTAGTTGTTGTTAAGGCATTGGTCTGTGCGGAACCGAAAAATCCGTGTTCGGGGGTTCATGTTATGTGCAGGCCTATATCCCGCACACCCGTTCGGTACTCTGGTTTGCTAGACTTGCATGATTTATTATTTACCGCATGAATTAAGTTGCACTCGGCTCGCACGTTTTGACACCGGAGATTCGGTGAATTAAACGATGCGGTGGAGAAGCCGAGAGAGAAGTAAACCCGTGTATCGAGGAATTAGTTCATAATCTTGCGTTACAATTTATCGAACCACGGAGGTTGAATCCCTGCATGAACCAGAACCGCGAGTTCTTGGAATTACTTTTCTTTGGGCAAGCATTAGACCGATTCAATTAATTTGACTCTCGGACCGTTTGCTCACTGAATGGGATTCTTACAATAACGAATGTACAAATAACTCCTTACAATGTGCCCTCAGAATAAATACAATAAATTACAAATTACAAATGACTAAATCCCATTCGGTTCACTTTCGATTAATATTCCACTCGATTTACCGTGAGTTTAGGAAATGACCGAAAAATGCAATTCAGTGGGCTCTCAGTGAATAGGGCATTGACCCCTGTGAGTGACAATTAGGGCGTTGGATCCTGTGATCGATGATTAGGGCGTTGAACCCTAATATTATTCGTCCTAAGGATCAGGCTCGACCCGCAAGACAAACAAGTACAGAAAATAACACGCAACATGTTAATAACAGACAAAGTATTTGTTATTGTCAAGTGTACGTGTTTTAACGAATTATTGATCCGGGGTACTTTGGCATGCAAATCCTACCCTAGATAAACAAACACGTGCTAGTGTTTTATCATTAGGCTTTTGTTTGAAAATCTGACATATCGGATGTTCGTAGTCAATTTTCGTGTGTGTGGATCGCTTTTACAATGATTCGGTGTAATGACACTGAAGTTACACTAAATTCATCCAAACTTGTGTTTTGACTCTAGATTTGGAATCTAGAATTCCTCCTAACCTTTATCTAGTGTTTGGTTAGGTCGAGTGAAAAGATTAGTCAGATAATTATATTTTTGATACAGAATACCCGACTAGCACCTAACACAACTAAGATGATGCCAAATCACAAAAATTGATGTTATTGCCCTTGATTTGAAAATTTGTTTTCTGAAAAAATAAACAACACAATACGGATTAGAAAGTATGAGAGTTTTGAAAAGGGCATTAACACCGTTTTGTAATTCGTCCGCGAGTTACAAATTAATGTCCAATTCGTGCAAAGTTGTTTAGGATTGAATGAATTAACCATGTGAGCGTCCCGATGAACCCATTTGTGTAATTAATGCTTAGGGTTATTACTGAATGCATTAACTAAAAAAACAATTCGTGGTTCGATAACCGAGACAGTTTCACAATGATCGGGGATAATTTGGTTGAACAACCAAAAATACTCTCATAACCGAATGAACCCGACTAAGTTATAGATATTCGAATCCATGCATGTTTGCTTGAAAAATAACATTTATAAAGACATTTTTACCGCGGGGTTTGCGATGATATTGAAATTGCAATTTCACACAATCCGAGAAAACGAATCAAACTCGAGATAAGGAAACCACTCTTGACTCGAGAAAGGCCAAGAGGCTCTCGGCCCTACCCTCTCAAGGATGGCCGAAAGCTCTTATGGCTCGATTCGAGTAGCAAATGGTTTCCTTGCCTCGGTTTTAATTGTTTTACACATACTCAAGCATTAAACATGATGAATAACACGTTTTTAACAAAATCCGGCATTACCATGATTTGAATAACGCATTCAAACATGCAAATATTCACAAACATGTTATTTAAGGAATCGATAAAATAATACCGGCTTCATGCATGTGGGAATAATAAAAATAAACTCGGAAACTAACTTGGCCGAAAGCTTGCTTGCCATTTCCGGGTCGGGATGGTCTTCCGAATGACGATCCAAACCTTTTTCCGACTTGCTAGCAAGTTATAAAGTAGTAAACGTGCATAACATAACATGAAAGTGCATAAAAATTAAGTCATGCAAGTTAAACATGCATAAAACACCATATTACTCTAAGTCAAAAATGTTATACCTTGCCTCGGGATACGAGGAAAGAGTCGAGGAAGTGTTCGAGAGTCGGTTGACTCGGTGGAGTCCTTGGATGGACGATAGAGGACGTGGGAAGGCGTGGAATGCACGGCTGGGCGCGCGGGAGGATGTCTGGTGCGCGGACGCGCAGGTAGGCGCTCGATCTCGAGGTGACGGGCGCTCGGACGCGCGGTGACGGGCGCATACATGCATGCATGCAAGCGGAAGAACGTGCGGGCGCAGGGACTCTCGCACGGTAATTGGCGCTACACGAGTGCGCGCACGGGCGCGCGCACGATTACGGGCGCTCGATTGGCATACGGACGGGTGACAAGTGCACTGTTCACCCGAGACGTTGTTCTTCACCGAAATGATAGAAACAACCTGAAATCATGAGCAAATGACCTCAAACCAAAAATAGAAGTTCAAAAATGAATTCCTTAGGTCCAAAACATGTCGTCTATGGAGTTTGGAGATTTTTGGATCTAAGTCGGAATAGTGATCGCCATGGATTCCGACTTAAACTCTAAGGATTTTTGGCTTGGCTTTTACTTGAATATTTCGGTTCTTAGAGTTGGAGCTTGCTGCTGGTTGCTAGGGAGTTGAGAGCATTTCCTAGAGGGAGAAAGCTAGTGAGAAGTGTGCAAGAGGAAAAGTGATTAACTTAATGACAAATATGCAATATATAGGTGAAGCTAATGAGCAATTAAGCAAAACAAAGCACAATTAATGACATCATTAGGGAGGGGCGGCTGGCTTAGCAAAAATATCAAGCCTCATCTTCTTCCATTGCATTAATGAAGAAGAGATAAGAGCATTGATGAGCATTAAAGAGGAGTTGAAGTGTTGTCTTCAACTTCCTTTGATATTTTGGACTAGGTGAGTGCAAGAGAAGAGGAGGAAGAGGCCGAAATATTTGGGGCAAGGGGCAGCTGCCCTTGGGCAGCCCGTCATTCCCACGGCCCATGAGGAGAAACTGGATGAAAGCTCGGGTTTCGATTGGTCGCGCATTCGAAGCTCGTGGTTCGAATTGTCGATATACGCGAGAAAATGGATTTAATGAGCCCAAGATTGGCATTTTTCGTGGAGAAATGTCTCGGGTTTATATGAGGCTCGGAAGCCGATTTTGCTCATTGCAGGTGACCAGAGCGAAGTTACCCACTTCTGACAGCATATCTTGCATCTGCATCCCATGTCGGTCATTTTGACATAAACTGTCAAATCACATGGACCCTTGACCCTTATGCCAGTAATGCAAATATCGAGCCGGATATGTCCTAGGAGGTCGAAATTGGATTTCTCAGATTGCTTTCTCAGTTGCTTGGGCGATCCGGAGATCATCGTGATCTCTGTTTGTTGAAATTGGGCCCCTAAGGACATGAAAAGTGCATCTGAGACCCTTAAAGTATTTCTCGAGAGGTCTAGATGAGTTGTGTGATTCATTTTGACAATTCCACATTGAGCCTTGAGAAGACTAGCACTGTGTAAGGTAGGCATCCGGCGTCAAGTTTCCCCAAAGAGGACCTCCGGATATGAATTTCCACTGAAAGTGGCCTTTTATGCTCCTCGGAGGTTACTCGGGAAACTAAAAAGGGTTTTGCTGTCTGATTTGCCCAATTGTGTCTGTCTGCTGAAGATTTTAGGGCAATACATGGTCAACCTCGTTTTCCATTATTCCATTAGACTAGTTTCCGGTTATGCTCTTCCGAAGAGGGGTATGCCCGTTTTGTCGCTCAGAAGTCATTCGGGGTGTCTGTATGGCTTCCAAAAGACAATTTGAAGCATTGCGCGTGCTCTGTATGATTGTGGGGCATGGCCGCATCTGATATTTGGAATTAACTTTTCTCCGAGAAACCGGCATTTTTGGACTTCCACTGAAAAGTTGTCTATTTACATAAAATTATTCTGTATAGAGCAGATGATTTGCGAAATGCGCTTGAAGACATTTTTCATCTGTTTGGCATCGATGTGGATTTTTTAAGCCCAATATTGGCTATCTTTCGACGGTCGAGTGAACTATCGGAAAATAGGACTATCCATGTGGTAAATTGAAAATGCCGGTTTTGGACATTGTTGAGCTCTCTAGTCACTTTGTTGCCTTTTGGTGACCCCTGGAGTCCTTCTATCATATGCATGTCATCTGCTCAATTTTGCCGACTTGAGGATGAATAGTGATTTCTTGCTCTACAGAGCCGTTTTCTGTATTCCTGCTCAAGTCGTGACATGGATCACTGCTGATAATGTAGTTCACCTTAGTGAGCCAAAATGGGGTGCTGACAGCTTACCCCTCTTTGACTGCGTGCTCGAGTAGAGGATGAAGCCAAAGACTTCAGAAGCATCCCAGTTTGACTACAATGATCGATGTAGAACTTCCGATGACAGTCTTCTCCCTCTTGCTTTGGATAGTGGGATACTGTGCCTAACATGAAAATAAAATAAAATAAAGACACGAGATGAGATGTGAATAAGCATAACAGCAAACAAATGAAATGCATGTATAGGTGCACGCCAATTGAAAAGGATTGCGGAAATAAAAGGTGCACGCCAATTGAAAAGTATTGCGGAAATAAAAGGTGCACTGCGTTCCTGAGAAAGGTGAACGCCAATTGAAAAAGCATTGCGGAAATAAAAGGTGCAATGCGTTCCTGAGAAAGGTGCACGCCAATTGAAAATGCATTGCGGAAATAAAAGGTGCACTGCGTTCCGGAGAAAGGTGCACGCCAATTGAAATGCATTGCGGAAATAAAAGGTGCACTGCATTCCGGAGAAAGGTGCACGCTAATTGAAAAGGATTGCGGAAATAAAAGTTGCACTGCGTTCCTGATAAAGGTGCACGCCAATTGAAATGCATTGCGGAAATAAAAGGTGCACTGTGTTCCGAAGAAAGGTGCACGCTAATTGAAAAGGATTGCGGAAATAAAAGGTGCACTGCGTTCCGGAGAAAGGTGCACGCCAATTGAAATGCATTGCGGAAATAAAAGGTGCACTGCATTCTGAAGAAAGGTGCACGCTAATTGAAAAGGATTGCGGAAATAAAAGTTGCACTGCGTTCCTGATAAAGGTGCACGCCAATTGAAATGCATTGCGGAAATAAAAGGTGCACTGTGTTCCGAAGAAAGGTGCACGCTAATTGAAAAGGATTGCGGAAATAAAAGTTGCACTGCGTTCCTGATAAAGGTGCACGCCAATTGAAATGCATTGCGGAAATAAAAGGTGCACTGTGTTCCGAAGAAAGGTGCACGCTAATTGAAAAGGATTGCGGAAATAAAAGGTGCATTGCGTTCCGGAGAAAGGTGCACGCCAATTGAAAAGCATTGCGGAAATAAAAGGTGCGAAATAAAAGGTGCACTGCATTCCGGAGAAAGGTGCACGCCAATTGAAAAGCATTGCGGAAATAAAAGGTGCGAAATAAAAGGTGCACTGCATTCCGGAAAAAGGTGCACGCTAATTGAAAAGGATTGCGGAAATAAAAGTTGCACTGCGTTCCTGAGAAAGGTGCACGCCAATTGAAATGCATTGCGGAAATAAAAGGTGCACTGTGTTCCGAAGAAAGGTGCACGCTAATTGAAAAGGATTGCGGAAATAAAAGGTGCACTGCGTTCCGGAGAAAGGTGCACGCCAGTTGAAAAGTATTGCGGAAATAAAAGGTGCACTGCGTTCCTGAGAAAGGTGCACTCCAATTGAAAATGCATTGCGGAAATAAAAGGTGCACTGCGTTCCGGAGAAACGTGCACGCCAATTGAAATGCATTGCGGAAATAAAAGGTGCACTGCGTTCCAGAGAAATGTGAACGCTAATTGAAAAGGATTGCGGAAATAAAAGGTGCACGCCAATTGAAAAGCATTGTAGAAATAAAAGGTGCACTGTAAATGCAAACGCTGGGGAGTTGCGGAAGGTGTGGAAGGAATCGTTGTTATTCCTCCATTACCGAGCTTGTGTGTGCTACATTCGATGCCATTGAGTGCATGGAATGCTATCCTGAAGATTCCTTCTCAGATTTTGGCTGTGGTGCTTGGCATAAGGCCGACATGCATTCGTCAAAGAATGACTCCTTTCGGGGTTCACATCCTTGTTCCTGCATATAGAACCATGGGAGCTGACATTGATTGTCAGTCCTACTCTACAACCATAATGTAGATGTGCGAAGAAGTCTGAATAATAATGCTTTGGGGATTTGAACTTGATGACCATTTAAAGGGGTGGTCGTATCCTGCTAGATTTGTGACTTGACAAGAAAGGCTTTTTACAGAACAAGCATGACTTGTAGAATTTACATAAGGGTAAAGGAGGAATTTTTGGGATCCTCCAAATCAAGGATACAAAGATTCGATTGCATGTCGAAACGTGCCTTATGCTCTGAGAGTTAGAGAGTTTGCTTATATCGAAGATTGTCAAAGTACTACTTGTTGCTGCTGCACACTGAGTGTAGTTGTCATTTCGTGGTTGAGCTGCCGAAGGTCCCCTAATTTTTGCCTAGGTCGCAAGACGCGTGACGACCTAGCGGGGTATTTTGTTTGACATTTCCCTCATTTAGAGCTCACCTTTTGCTACGACCGCCCTGATTGGGTCTGATCGCACCTCTCGGTTCCTCTAATTTTTGCCCAGACCGCCCTTTGCGATCTAGCAAGGATTTTGTTTCATGTTCTCCTTTTGCCAAGGTTCCCCTTTGCGGGATTTTAAACCGTGCCTCTCAGTCCCTAATTTTTGCCTAGGCCGCCTCAAAGAGGTTTTCAACCTAGCGGGAAATTCATTCTTTTTCTCTCAGGAAAAGTTCAAAGAAAGGGAAAGAGCAGAAGAGGGGAGTACATGAATTAGCAGAAATGAAAGTGCTGGGGACTGTACATGCGAAGAAAGATAAAATGTAATGTGCATTTGAGAAAACACTCGCAGTGGGATGAGAGAAACACCATCATGGATAGTATTTCTTAAGAGCATCAACATTGACCGGAAGAGTGTTCTCGTTCCCGTCCATATCATTGAGAATGATTGCCCCTCCGTCAAAGACTTCTTTAATGATGAAGGTACCGTCGTACTTGTAAGCAAACTTGCTCCTGGAATCTGGGGCGATGTGTAAAACTTTTCGCAAGACGAGGTCACTGGGGCTGAACTCGCGAGGACGAATTTTCTTGTTGAATGTTCGGACCATTCTTTGTTGATAGCATTGACCGTGGCAAAGTGCTGTTATCCGCCTCTCATCGATGAGATTAAGCTATTCGTAGCGTTGTTTCGCCCATTCTGCTTCCTTGAGTTTGGACTCGGCAAGAACTCTCATGGAGGGAATCTCCACTTCGATGGGAAGAACTGCTTCCATGCCGTAGACCAAAGAATACGAGGTTGCCCCGGTAGATGAGCGGATAGAGGTCTGATACGCCAAGAGTGCGAACGGGAGCATCTCGTGCCAGTCCTTGTAATTCACCGTCATTTTTTCGATGATTTTCTTTATGTTCTTATTCGCTGCCTTTACCGCACCATTCATTTGTGGACGATACGGAGAGGAATTGCGATGTTGGATTCTAAACTGTGCACATAGCTCATCAATGATCTTATTATTCAAGTTCTTGGCATTGTCGGTGATGAGAGTCGCAGGGACTCCGTACCGCGCAATGATGTCGTATTTGAGGAAGCGAGCCACGACCTTTGCAGTGACTGACGCAAGAGTGATAGCTTCAATCCACTGGGTGAAGTAATCGATAGCTACCAGTATAAACAAGTGTCCATTGGATGCTTTGGGGTTGACAGGACCGATCACGTCCATGCCCTACATTGAAAAGGGCCACGAAGTAGCCATTGGATGCAACTCGTTGGGTGGTGCTCTGATCTGATTCGCGTAGACTTGACACAAGTGGCAGTGTCTGACATGCTTGACACAGTCAGTCTCCATGGTAGACCAGAGGTACCCGAGTTGCATGAGCTTCTTTGCTACCATGAGCCTGTTCATGTGAGGTCCGCAATTTCCCTCGTGCACTACTTCCATGAGGCATTGTGCCTCGTTCTCATCGACACACCGAAGCAGGGTAGCGTCGAATGAACGGCGGTAAAGAGTCTCGCCACTCAGGAAAAATTGTGCTGTAATGCGTCGGAGAGTCCTCCGGTCATGGCGATCGGTGAACGCTGGGAATTGACCTGTTTGTAGTAAGTGCTTGATATCTGCGTACCACGGTTTGCCGTCAACAGCATTGATTACATCGCAGTGGGAAGGGCCCTGAGCAATTTCAAACTTGAGGAGCCCGATGAGATTCTCTTTTGTGATGCTCACCATGGAAGCGAGCGTTGCGAGTGCATTGGCAAATTGGTTCTTTATGCGTGGCTTGTATGTGAACGAGACTTTCTCGAAGTTCTCCACTAATTCCTCGAGATACTTGTGATACGACACCAGCTTTGGATCCCTCGTCTTCCACTGTTTGAGTGTCTGAAAGATTGTGAGCATAGAATCTTCAAACACTTCGAGCTCCTTGACTTTAAGGTCGATCGCTGCCTGCAAGCTGAGGATACATGCCTCGTACTCGGCTATGTTGTTGGTGCTGGGGAAGTTAATCTTCACTGCAACCGGGAAATGGCGTCCTTCAGGGGATATCAGCAATGCGCCAATACCCGACCCGGTAGAATTGACTGCACCATCGAAGTACATCTTCCATCCAGGGGTTTCCTCCTCATCATTCATTTGGAGGATTCTTTCGTCTGGAAAGTCAGAATTGATCGGTGTATCGTCCTTAATTGGAAACTCTGCTAAATGATCTGCAATTGCTTGGCCCTTCACTGATGTGCATGATACGTACTCGATGTTGTACTCCGTCAGTTGGCAACGCCATTTTGCCACGTTCCTCATGGAGGATGGACTACCGAGTAGATATTTCAACAGATCTGCCTTTGACAGCAGGCGAACGGTATGGTAGAGAGTGTATTGCCGGAGTCTTTGCATGACCCACACAAGTGCGCAACACATTTTCTCTATCTCAAGGTAGTTAGACTCCCCTTCAGTAAACTTCTTGCTCAAATAATAAATTGCTCGCTCTGCATACAATGAATCGTCCTTTTGCCCTAACATGCATCCGATGGATTGTCGGCGTACCGTCAAGTACAGAACGAGAGGACGATCCAGTGAAGGTGGAACCAACACCGGCGGCTGAACTAGATATGCCTTGACTGTATCGAAAGCTTTCTGACACTCGTCATCCCATTCAACCGCTGCATTTTTGTGAAGTAGACGGAAGAGTGGTTGGCACTTGTCTGTTAAATTTGCAATGAAACGCGTGATGTAATTCAGCCATCCTAGGAAGCTCCTCACTTCGCGCACTGTCGATGGAAGGGGCAGTTCCATGATCGCCTTAATCTTGTCGGGGTTGACCTCGATGCCCTTCTCGCTAACTACAAACCCTAGCAATTTCCCTGACTTGACGCCGAAGGTGCATTTCGTTGGGTTGAGTTGGAGCTTGTACTTCCTGAGACGATCGAATAGCCGCTTGAGGTTGACCAGATGATCTTCACCTTCTTTGGACTTTGCAATCATGTCGTCGACGTAGACCTCTATCTCTTTATGCATCATGTCATGAAAGAGAGTGAGCATTGCCCTCTGATAGGTTGGCCCGACGTTTTTGAAACCGAAAGGCATGACCTTGTAACAGAACATCCCCCACATCGTGATGAACATCGTTTTGATCTTATCCTCCTCGACCATCTGAATCTGATTGTATCCAGAGAAACCATCCATGAAGGAGAATTGTGTGTGGCGTGCTGTATTGTCCACCAAGACGTCGATATGGGGCAGTGGGAAGTTATCCTTAAGACTGGCCTTGTTAAGATCTCGGTAGTCGATGCAGACTCTGACTTTCCCATTCTTCTTTTCCACTGGCACAATGTTCGCCACCCATTCAGAGTAATTGCATACCTCCAAGAATCCCGCATCCACTTGCTTGACGACCTCCTCTTTAATGCGGAGAAGAAGGTCAGCTCATTGACGCTGTAAGTGTTGACGTTTGGGCGGAAATCTTTCAGTGTCTAGTGGGAGGAAATGCTTTACGATCGAGGGGTATAAGCCTGGCATATCAATATAAGACCAAGCAAAAACCTCTTGATACTCTGTCAAGAAATCGATCATTCGGGCTCTCTGTGCGGGGTCGAGACCCGTCCCGATCCTTAGGGTGCGTTGTTCTTCTGTAGTGCCTATGTTGATCTCTTCGGTTGGCTCGATTGAAGTGAGTTGATGGTTTTCAAGACGATGCAAACTCTTTTCTATCTCGGGCACGCGACCGTCCTCGTCAAGTCCTTCCCCGAAGTATATGGGTAGGGACTTTCTGAGGTGTGTTTTGGATGAATTCGAATCGTTGCATCGGTGATTTGGATTCGATTGGAGCCTGGACACGAAAGCGAATTGTTTTAGAAATTAAAGATGCTAGAAGTAAGTGCAAGAGAGAGAGAATTTAGACACAGAAATTCAAAAAGCATTTAGGGATTGTATTAACAAGCCATAACAAAAACCCCTCTTCCGTTATGTGGCTTATGGCATTGCCGACATACAGGTAGCATTATATATAAAGACCGTCTTACACATCGGCAACTATGGCCGAGTAGAGCGGAACTGAAATCCAGTTGGTAAGCTCCTCATCCTCCCGTCAAGGGCGGATATGAACCCTGGAAGATGTCTCCTCAGTGATGGCTTATATGGCTGGCAAAGCCAAAAACGCTTCAACTGCATCCGAAAAGAAGTCATCTGATTCAGTGATTGGGCTATCGGGGGTGCCTCCCATGATCTGCGGTGGTGCGGGGAAAAACTGTGAGAGTGGTGGAACCGGAATGCCCCTAAAAAGCTTTCCGTAATGTGCAGCAAGGTGGTGGAGATGCTTTCCACGACGAGCCTGCATGATCTCATGACAAGAGGGGCGAAAGCCGAGTCCCCTCCTATTGCAGTATTCCTCCATTTCAATCGATCGGAGGATTCCCTGTGCACGTGCCCCAAGTCCAGTTCCGAGGACGCAGTCGTTCTTCAACAGAACTTTCCCAATCATGCAATCGGTTCGTGATGGATCGAATTCTCCGTAATCCCGAATCACGGATATGGTGTCGAAAGAGTGAAAGGGAAGATTCTGATCTTCTCCAATGCTGATGTAAGGGACTGCTGTCTCCTTATAGACTGCGTAATCTTCTTCGCTGTTGACAGTGATGAGCTTGCCTTCGACAAAGAACTTCAACTTCTGATGTAGTGATGAAGGAACAGCGCCGACGGCGTGAATCCATGGTCTCTCGAGCAAGAGGCTGAAAGCATTAGGTATCTCGAGGATCTGAAAGGTGACAAAGAATGAGCAAGGACCCACATCGATTACGAGGTCGATTTCTCCATTCACTTCTCTCTTGGAGCCATCAAAGACTCGAACAGTGGTCTTGCTTGTACGGATGCGACTCATATCCATGTTAATCTGTTTCAGCGTGGAGACGAGGCAAACATTGAGAGCAAAGCCGTTGTCGATCATGACTCGACCAACGACGTGATTGTTGCACTTGCAAACTATGTGCAATGCCCGCAAGTGTCCCTGACCTTCCGATGGAAGCTCATCATCGACAAAGGAGATCTGATTCAAGAAGATGGAGTTCACAGTCTCCTCGATCTTATCTGGTGCAGTATCTTTTGGGATTTGTGCCGCAGTGAGAACTTTCAAGAAAGCATTCCGATGCGGCTCGAAGCTCAAAAGCAATGCAAGTAGCGAGATGTGGGCTGGTGACTTGCCCATTTGCTCCACCACTTTGTACTCGCTTGCTTTGATCACCTTCATGAAAGCTTCGGCTTCCTGATCGATGACCTTCTTTGTAGGGAGTGGCACGGCTTCTGGAACGGCTGAGAAGGCGGTAGCAGGAGCCTTCCCTTTGTCAAGAGGCTCTGGACCCTGATAAACTCATCCTGAGCGCGTGATACCTATCGCCCTCATTTCTAGTTATGCATTGGCAACCTCACCCCCATTTGTCCAGGGAACTCGGCTGTCTTGATAGGGCTCCTTTGCCGGAACCTCGACGATAAAGGGAGCGGATGCCACTGCCACTTCTGCTGAAACGTATTCAATGACGAATGGAGCTGGGGATTCCTGTGTCTCCTCCTCTTCTCCAACAATGCATATACTGATCATGTTGATAGAAGGTTCTGGGCCTGATCCATGATCAGGGAGAGGATTCACGCGCACATTCGGCTGTTTCACCTCATTGAAAGAAATGTGCCTCGCGTCGATCATCTCCTAGATTCTATCCCAAAGTCTCCAGCAAGTGTCTAAAGTGTGGTCGGGGGCTCCCTGATGAAACTCACAGTGCATATTTTGATTATGCACCGTAGGATCAAAGCTATGACCAAGCGCCTTGGTTTTAATCTTATTGCCTGCGAGGAGTTGTTGGAATATGTGAGATGGAGGAGCCGGAAGATTGGTGTACTGCTTGCGTGGACGCGATTGAGCAACACTGCTTTGTTGAACTCTTAGAGCTGGAGCACGTTGAGCCGGCTGAGGAGATCTCGAAGCCGGAGCTTTGTTTTGCTGTGCTTGAGAGGGAGCATACTGTTGCGGAGATGGCAGATAAATGACAGTTGGTGGGGCCGATGGATAGGCCTGCTGCGACTGATAGGGCCGCACATAATGCGCGGGATGTGCATATGTCTGATAAGTCTGCGGTGTAGGGGTGTAATCCACTGAAATTGGTTGCGAGGATTGACGTCCCGAATTGACAGCGCTAACGGTGGTATCTTTGGTCCTTCTAGAGGCACCAGCATTATGCTTCTTCAGTGCTTCTTCTTCTTTCTTCTTGGTGAGTCCTTTGATCCTCCCCAATTTGATGCCCATATCGAGTTTCTTCCCGGCTTCAATGAGTTCAAAGAATGAGGAAGCGTGAGATAGTAGGTGCGAGTAGTATACACCTTTGAACGTGGAATGGAATAGTTGAACCTGTTGGATCTCACTAATTAGGGGTATGTGCTTTGCTGCCTTCCCCCTCCACTCTGATGCATAGGCTTCAAAAGCCTGATTTTCCTTCATCTCCATGGTGCTCAACTCTAGGAGGGTTGGGGGTGTCTCCACACAAAATCTGTACTGGTCGAGGAACTTCTGAGAAAGATCGGTCGAAGTGGGGATGTCTCCTGCCTTCAAAGTCATAACCCAGTCCAGTGCTGATCCCATGAGACTGTCTTGGATTGTTTGAATGATGAATTCTTCGTATTCCCAGTATTGTAGCATCTTGCTCTGATAATGGCGGAGATGATGACGTGGGTCTTTGGTCCCATCGTACCTCTCAAAACTTGGGATCTTGATCTTCGGGGGCAACCGCATGCTCGGGAATAGATTCCAGTTGAAGTCACCATAATCGAGAAGAGCCGACTTGGAGGGCCTTGATGGTTTCCTCCATTTTCTTCATTCTTCTTTCCTGCTCCATTTCCGCTTCTGGAGGAATATTTGTTAGTGGAGCTGCAGGGGCGGCCTGAGTGGGCGTGCCCGGTTCAGAGGGAGGAATATTTAGAGGCGGTAGAACTGGGTAAGGGAAGTTCATTTGGGGTTGTGGAGTTTGGAAAGGGAAATGGTCTATGGCGGAGATAGGAGCCGGAGCACTTGTGACCGGGGGAAGTGTCGGTGGCGGACCGGTGTAGATCGGAGGCTGAGTCGGTATGTTGAGCGGGTCCAGTATAGATCGGAGGCACGCCTATGGGTGTCGGTGAGGCTTGAGAATGTGCTGGCACCAGTGGAGTCTCATGCTCAGAAATGACCGGCGATTGTTCTTCTGCCATCTTTGCGCGTGGTCGAGTAGGATAACGATGCGACGCCAGTTGTTAGCACCTGTATGTATAAGTGTGTGAGTATAATTGTTGTACATTGGCTAATTTCAGAATATAACCGACTAAGTGTATAAATGCATAAGATGCATGAGTTTGAAAACACTAATGCCATTATATCAGTTCGATTCACGTTCCATAATTTACAAAGATTGTCTGTTCGAAAAAGAAAACATAAACATTAAACCGACACCTATTACAACCCGTAGCTAAGTGAGTGTTGCGCGGGTCCTGTACGGGCAAAAACGCTAACCAACTGAACCTAAGGATGGGTGACCTAGCGCACTTTTGCCCGCACTTGGTCCAGCGTAGCGCTCAAACGCGCTATCTCCCTGTCTTGGTTCGCTACGCGTGCGCGAGTCTGAGCTAGCTCTCTCTGAAGCTCTCTGTGGTCAGTGAGCTCTGGACGTGTATCAACAAGCTCACAGCGGAGTCGATCTCGCTCCTCCCTGATAGACTGCAACTCCGTGCGCCTGGTTCCTTGGACTGAGCTCTCTGCGTCTAGAATGTCTGCTTGCAGTGCATGCGGAATCCGTGGTGTGCGTAGCTGAGGACCAGGTGTGAGCCTCTACGGATGGAACTGAGCCACATATACTGCAGTAGTTGAGAAAGCTCGTTCCTCGTTAATAGGATGTTCGGGGAAGTAAGCCTCCTGAACGATGCGAGTGCCCCACAAGCGTCGAACTTCCCGAACCCGTAGAAACCTATCCGGAAGTGAAGTTGTCGTATCCGCCCACGTGAAGTGGTATGGAGCGCGATCTGCCTCTGTAGGGATATCCTATAGACCACTGAGTTGTCTGATGACTCGGGCTGGAAAGGTGAGTGTGCTCCCTAAATGACTTATCAAAGGAAGTCCTATGACCGAAGGACATCCAATGGTCATGGGACTGTCGGGATTCCAATGAGCAGCCCATAGAAACTGTGCCGGGGTGAGACCTTCCATAAATTGCTTCCAGTTGGTGTAATCACGATCGGAAGGTCGAAACACCTGAAGTAGACGAGTGATGAGTGAACCCTCGTCGGTGATGTAGGAAAAAGGATGGGATGAGCAGAACGGCCTAATGTGTGCAAGAAGTCAAATCTGCAGTGAATGCGGAGTTCCTCTCATTCTACCACATCGAACCTCTCCTACATAGTCAAGAGACCGAATGGTCTCAGCCAAGACAGCTTCCACGTAACTATGGCCTCCTACCACTTGGAGGATGACTAGGGCAAGTGCCCCGTCTATGAGGTTCGACGAGTAAGGGAATAGGATGGTCTCGAAGATAAGCAAGAGGAACCCGTGACAAGCATCACGCTGATATGATTCTCCCGTGGCACTGAGAGAACGAACATGTATGAAGTCTATGAGCCATGCGGCCCTAACGCTATGCTCCCATCCATACCGAAGCTCATGACGAATTTCTTCGTCTCGGAGACCTAGAAGGGTGGCAAGTCTACTCTGTATCGTGGCAAACTGATTAGGTACCACGATGTCGCGGGTCAGCATGGGTCGTTGAATGAGTGTCGCATATTCCTCTACTGTAGGAGTTAGCTCTGTTCCCTGAAAGTTGAACACGGCCTGCTGAGTGTCCCAAAACTAATAGTTGTTCTGAGCAAGGTCTAGTCAATGGGGGAATCCGCAAGTAATGACAAGTCTCCTATGATGAGTCGGAGAAATGCGCGGTCGACAGGGCGGAATGTTCTCCAAAGGCACATGATGTCCGCGGCTGGTGTGACGATGACATTGAGCCTAAGACAGGGATGCGAGCGATCCATCCTTACCTAAATGGAGAGAATGTCGATTCAATATTTAAAACCAAACCGATGCAATGTCCTAGGTTGTTTTGAAAACATGCATGCAGTGCAGAAAAGTAAAGTATAACTGTATCTGTTACAATGTACATCGCTCATTGTAGAAAAACAACAAAAGGCCCCCCTAAGAGAAAGCTAGGGGCCGACTCAAAGACCTGACTTTGGGTCATTTGACGGTCAAGAAGGTTTATTTTGGTCTAGCATGACGGTCCCTATTTATGCATGGTTTCAGTGTTCTACTGGGAAAACCACTAACTAGGGATGGGGGCTCCCGATTTAAGGGTATCAATTCCTTGAAATCGAGCGAGGATCTTTGGGGGGCGGTTCGGTGGCAGAGCCGACTCGATCCGTTCCCTTACTCGGAACCTCTGACTAACCTAACTTCTTAAATCAGCGCCCGTGGGATTTCAGGCGTTTGGTACTTAGAATTCCGCTAAGATGATGCAATGCAAAATGCAGAAAATAAATGTGCGTAATATAAATGTGCAGAAAGCGATAAATAAACATGCAAGCAAAGCTAACTGACTGAGCCTGAACCCACTAAGTATGTCCCTAGCGGAGTCGCCAAGCTGTATGGACCCGAATGTGGACTCTCGTCGGGGTTCGCATGCGCGCTTTTGGATCGCGCGGCTTGGGAGTGTCCACCTTCCCATGGGGACTCGTGACAGACACGCGTGAGAAGGAGTTGCCACTTATCATTTTACGACCCGAAGGTCAAAGGTGGATAAGTTACCCGGGGTCTAGGGGTATGGAACACCTAGTTGTTGTTAAGGCATTGGTCTGTGCGGAACCGAAAAATCCGTGTTCGGGGGTTCATGTTATGTGCAGGCCTATATCCCGCACACCCTTTCGGTACTCTGGCTTGCTAGGCTTGCATGTTTTATTATTTACCGCATGAATTAAGTTGCACTCGGCTCGCACATTTTGACACCGGAGATTCGATGAATTAAACGATATCGATGGAGAAGCCGAGAGAGAAGTAAACCTGTGTATTGGGGAATTGGTTCACAATCTTGCGTTATAGTTCATCGAACCATGGAGGTTGAATCCTTGCGTGAACCAGAACCGCGAGTTCTTGGAATTACTTTTCTTTGGGCAAGCATTAGACCGATTCAATTAATTCGACTCTCAGACCGTTTGCTCATTGAATGAGATTCTTACAATAACGAAAGTACAAATAACTCCTTATAATGTGCCCTCATAATAAATACAATAAATTACAAATTACAAATGATTGAATCCCATTCGGTTCGCTTTCGATTAATATTCCACTCGATTCACCGTGAGTTTAGGAAATGACCGAAAAATGCAATTCAGTGGGCTCTCAGTGGAGAGGGCATTGAACCTTGTGAGTGACGATTAGGGCGTTGGACCCTGTGATCGATGATTAGGGTGTTGAACCCTAATATTATTCGTCCTAAGGATCAGGCTCGACCCGCAAGACAAACAAGTACAGAAAATAACACGCGATATGTTAATAACAGACAAAGTGCACGTGTTTTAACGAATTATTGATCCGAGGTACTTTGGCATGCAAATCCTACCCTAGACAAACAAACACGTGCCAATGTTTTATCATTCGGCTTTTGTTTGAAAATCTGGCATATCGGATGTTCGTAATCAATTTTCGTGTGTGTAGATCGCTTTTACAATGATTCGGTGTAATGACACTGAAGTTATACTGAATTCATCCAAACTTGTGTTTTGACTCTAGATTTGGAATCTAGAATTCCTCCTAATCTTTATCTAGTGTTTGGTTAGGTCGAGTGAAAAGATTAGTTAGATCATTATATTTTTGATACAGAATACTCGACTAGCACCTAAACACAGCTAAGATGACGCCAAATCACAAAAATGATGTTATTGCCCTTGATTTGAAATTTTGTTTTCATAAAAGGTAAACAACACAATACGGATTAGAAAGTATTAGAGTTTTGAAAAGGGCATTAACACCGTTTTGTAATTCGTCGACGCAAGTTACAAATTAATGTCCAATTCGTGCAAAGTTGTTTAGGATTAAATGAATTAACCGTGTGAGCGTCCCGATTAACCCATTCGTGTAATTAATGCTTAGGGTTATTACCGATGCATTAATTATGAAAACGATTCGTGGTTCGATAATCGAGACGGTTTCACAATGATCAAGGATAATTTGGTTGAGCAACCAAAAATACTCTCATAACCAAATGAACCCGACTAAGTTATAGATATTCGAATCCATGCATGTTTGCTTGAAACATAACATTTATAAAGACATTTTTACCGCGGGGTTTGCGATGATATTGAAATTGCAATTTCACACAATCCGAGAAAACGAATCAAACTCGAGATAAGGAAACCACTCTTGACTCGAGAAAGGCCAAGAGGCTCTCAGCCCTACCCTCTCAAGGATGGCCGAAAGTTCTTATGGCTCGATTCGAGTCACAAATGGTTTCCTTGCCTCGGTTTTAATTGTTTTTCGCATACTCAAGCATTAAACATGATGAATAACACGTTTTTAACAAAAGCCGGCATTACCATGATTTGAATAACGCGTTCAAACATGCAAATATTCAAAAACATGTTATTTAAAGAATCGATAAAATAATACCGGCTTCATGCATGCTCGAATAATAAAAATAAACTCGGAAACTAACTTGGATCGGCTAAGGAGACCAATCTTAACCCAAAAAGAGCAAATTAAGTCCCGGCCATCCCATTTAGAGACTTGGCTGAAAGCTTGCTTGCCATTTCCGGGTCGGGATGGTCTTCCGAATGACGATCCAAACCTTTCTCCGACATGCCAGCAAGTTATAAAATAGTAAACATGCATAACATAACATGAAAGTGCATAAAAATTAAGTCTTGCAAGTTAAACATGCATAAAACACCATATTACTCCATAGCCATGCAAAATATAAAAAGCCCTAACTCCTCTAAGTTAAAAATGTTATACGTTGCCTCGAGATACGAGGAAAGAGTCAAGGAAGTGTTCAAGAGTCGGGTGACTCAGTGGAGTCCTTGGATGGATGATATTGGACGTGGGAAGGCGTGGAATGCACGGCTAGGTGCGCGGGAGGATGTCTGGAGCGCAGGAAGGCGTCAGACGCGCGGACGAGCGGGCAGGCGCTCGATCGCGCAGTGACGGGTGCTAGGACGCGCGGTGAAAAGCGTGCGGATGCGTGGGTAGATGCTTGGCATGTCATGGGCGCATATGTGCATGCATGCACGCGGAAGAACGTGGGGGGCACATAGCAAGCGCAGGGACTCTCGCGCGGTGATTTGCGCTGCACGAGCGCGCGCACGGGCACGCGCACGGGAACGCGTACGGTGACGGGCGCTCGACTGGCGTACGGTCTGGTGACGGGTGCACTGTTCACCCGAGACGTTCTTCTTCACCGTAATGATAGAAACAACCTGAAATCATGAGCAAATGACCTCAAACCGAAAATATAAGTTTAAAAATGAATTCCTTAGGTCCAAAACATGTGGTCTATGGAGTTTGGAGATTTTGGATCTAAGTCGGAATAGTGTTCGCCATGGATTCCGACTTAAACTCTAAGGATTTTTGGCTTGGCTTTTGCTTGAATATTTCGGTTGCTGCTAGTTGCTAGGGAGTTGAGAGCATTTCCTAGAGGGAGAAAGCTAGTGCGAAGTGTGCAAGAGGAAAAGGGATTAACTTAATGACAAATATGCAATATATAGGTGAAGCTAATGAGCAATTAAGCAAAACAAAACACAATTAATGACATCATTATGGAGGGGCGGCTAGCTTAGCAAAAATATCAAGCCTCATCTTCTTCCATTGCATTAATCAAGAAGAGATAAGAGCATTGATGAGCATTGAAGAGGAGTTGAAGTTTTGTCCTCAACTTCCTTAGATATTTTGGGCTAGGTGAGTGCAAGAGAAGAGGAAGAAGAGGCCGAAATATTTGGGGCAAGGGTCGGCTGCCCTTGGGTAGCCCGTGGGTCCCACGGCCCATGAGGAGAAACTGGGAGAAAGCTCGGGTTTCGATTGGTCGCACATTCAAAGCTCGTGGTTCGAATTGAACATCGAATTGTCGATATGCATGAGAAAATGGATTTAATGAGCCCAAGATTGGCATTTTTTGTGGAGAAATGTCTCGGGTCTATATGAGGCTCGGAAGCCGGTTTTGCTCATTGCAAGTGACCAGAGCGAAGTTACCCACTTCTGACAGCATATCTTGTATCTGCATCCCACGTCGATCATTTTGACGTAAATTGTCAAATCACGTGGACCCTTGACCCTTAAGCCGGTAATGCAAATATCGAGTCGGAGATGTCCTAGGAACCGAAATTGGATTTCTCAGATTGCTTTCTGAGTTGCTTGGGCGATCCGGAGATCACCGTGATCTCTGTTTGTCGAGACTGGGCCCCTAAGGACATGAAAAGTGCATCTGAGACCCTTAAAGCATTGCTCAGGTGGTCTAGATGAGTTGTGTGATTCATTCCGACAATTCCACATTGAGCCTTGAGAAGACTAGCACTGTGTAAGGTAGGCATCCGGCGTCAATTTTCCCCAAAGAGGACCTCCGGATATCAATTTCCACTGAAAATGGCATTTTATGCTCCTCGGAGGTTACTCGGGAAACTAAAAAGGGTTTTGCTGTCTTATTTGCCCAAATGTGTCTGTCTGCTGGAGGTTTCAGGGTAATACAGGGTCAACTTCGTTTGTCGTTATTCCATCACACCAGTCTCCGGTTATGCTCTTTAAAAGAGGGGTATGCCCGTTTTGTCGCTCAGATGTCATTCGAGGTGTCTGCATGGCTTCCAAAAGACAATTTGAAGCATTGCGCGTGCTCTGTATGATTGTGGGGCATGGCCGCATCTGATATTTGGAATTAACTTTTCTCTGAGAAACCGGCATTTTTGGACTTCCACTGAAAAGTTGTCTGTTTACAGAAAGTTGTTCTGTATAGAGCAGATGATTTGCGAAATGTGCTTGAAGACATTTTTCATCTGTTTGGCATCGATGTGGATTTTTGAAGTCCAATATTGGCTATCTTCCGACAGTCGAGTGAACTATCGGAAAATAGGACTATCCATGTGGTACACTGAAAATGCCGATTTTGGACATTGTTGAGCTCTCTAGTCACTTTGTTGCCTTTTGGTGACCCCTGGAGTCCTTCTGTCATATGCATATGTCATCTGCTCAATTTTGCCGAGTTGAGGATGAATAGTGATTTATTGCTCTGCCGAGTCGTTTTCTATATTCCTGCCCAAGTCGTGAGATGGATCACTGCTGAAAATGTAGTTCAACTTGGTGAGCCAAAATGGGGTGCTGACATCTTGCCCCTCTTTGACTGCGTGCTCGAGTAGAGGATGCAGCCAAAGACTTCAGAAGCATCCCAATTTGCCAACAATGATCGATGTAGAATTTCCGATGACAGTCTTCTCCCTCTTGCTTTGGATAGTGGGATACTGTGCCTAACATGAAAAGAAAATAAAATAAAGACATGAGATGAGATGTGAATAAGCATAACAGCAAACAAATGAAATACATGTATAGGGGAAATTGCTCAGTAAAAATAAAAATGCCTTGCTTCATCGAAAATGCGGTGTGCAAAGTTTAATGAAAATTGCTAAGCTTAATGAAAAGGTGCACTGCTTTCCTGAGAAGATGAACGCTAATTGAGAAGTGCATTGCAGAATAAACAGTGCACTGCGTTTCGGAGAAGGTGCACGCCAATTGAAAATGCATTACATAAATAAAAAGGTGCACTGCATTCCGGAGAAAGGTGCACGCCAAATGAAAATGCATTACATAAATAAAAAGGTGCACTCCGTTCCGGAGAAAGGTGCACGCCAAATGAAAATGCATTGCAGAAATAAAAAGGTGCATTGCATTCCGCATAAAGGTGCACGCCAATTGAAAATGCATTGCGAAAATAAAAGGTGCACTGCGTTCCGGAGAAAGGTGCACGCCAATTGAAAAGCATTGCGGAAATAAAAGGTGCACTGCGTTCCGGAGAAATGTGCACGCCAATTGAAAAGCATTGTGGAAATAAAAGGTGCACTGCGTTCCGGAGAAATGTGCAAGCCAATTGAAAAGCATCGCGGAAATAAAAGGTGCACTACGTTCCGGAGAAAGGTGTACGCCAATTGAAAAGTATTGCAGAAATAAAAGGTGCACTGCGTTCCAGAGAAAGGTGCACGCCAATTAAAAGTGCATTGCAAAAATGAAAGGTGCCCTGCGTTCTTGAGAAGGTGCACGCCAATTGAAAGGTGCATTGCGGAAATAAAAGGTGCAGAAAGTAAATGCAAACGCTGGAAAGTTGCAGAAGGTGTGGAAGGAATCATTGTTTCCTCCATCATTGAATCAATTTGTGCTGCAAACCATGTTGTGACAGAATGCTTCGTTGTTGTGTCATCTGATTGTGATGCCACTGAATGCCTGGAGTGCTATCCTGAAGGTTTCTCCTTAAATTAAGGCTGCAGTGATATGGGTGGGAAACCCGAATGCAGTGAAGCGGGTGTAAACCCTGACTGCAGCAGAGTGGGCGTGAAACCCTGAGAATTCTGATTTGTCGAGGACCGACGTTGCTGCTGGAGCGGTTGCACTTTGTCAGATGCCGGATTTGCTGTTGGGCCATTGTGCTTTCACTGGCGATGCCCCGGCTATGCGATAAGGATTTCGCTTTGCGGGGTGTTGCATGCTAAAGGACTCGAGCTCTGGGATGGAGCGCCTATGTATCCCGAGTGGTTGGGAATCAAAGTCTGTCGTAGTTCTTGCGATGCTTGTGATACCTGTGATCCTGGCATTACTAGTAGATCATAGGAGAAATACTAACAAGTGATTGACACAGGTAAGCATGAAAATGTTGTTACAACATGCAGATGTTCAATTTCGGGTCGCCTGAGCAACCCGTGAAGATTTTTGCTTTGACAGTGCAAGTAGGTCCCGTTCTCGGAGGCCTAGATACGAGGCCTCCAGGGGCTCCCGTTAGCCATGCATGGGCATATCGAGACTTCCTTGACGATGCCCTACCAGTTCTATCGTTTGTTTAACACGCTCGTCAGCTTTGGACCCTTCTCATCGGGGTGCCATAAGGCGATTGCATTTGTAACCCGCACGGGGATTTTTGCCCAGATTTGATCAGACTCGGTCTGACCATTTCCAGAATGCTATGACTAGATCTCGGAAAGGAATGTCTAGGATTTCGGTTTTGTGGTAGCCTGTTGAAGGGTGACTGTGACCCATTCTGGAGTTATGCAAAGACAAAGAGAAAAGAGAAAGCTTGGGGGAACGCGTTGCCCCAGGCTAAAAGGATACACGAGTTCATGCCTGCAGCGAGATGTACCCCTTTTTCTCTGTTCTTCTGTTGTGTAGGCTGTATCGAACTGCTTGGATAGCATGCTCTCTTGCCCATTATGCACGAAGAATATTTTTCCTTGGTTGGTTGAGTAGCACAAGAGAGTCGATCGGGGATCGTGTTGGAGTAGACATTATGGCCACTTCCATTGGGTTCCTTGGTCCGTGCAGCGTGTGAGGGACAAAGGGGACAAATTGTTTTATCCTTCTCTTATTTTAACTCTCCTTTTGCTACTGTCACCCACCTCGGGGCCGCACCTTTCAACCTAAAGGGGATGCTCTCATTTTGCCACAATCGCCCACAAAGGGGTTTCCGATCGTGCCTCTCTTTTGGCCTAGCTTTTGCCTAGGCCGCCCCTCGAAAGGGTTTTCAACCTAGCGGGCTTGATTCTTTATCTCTCATGCTTGCAAAGGCAAATGGTTCAAAGGATTCAACCCCTGAGTGCATTGTGATCTGTCTCCGTCGAGGAGTTGTGTCTGATGCTTTCCCTTTTGTCGGGGTTTGTTGTTTTTTTTCGAATTGGCGGTGCCGGTGCTTTTGGTGAACGTCGGTGTCAGCACCCCATTTTGACTCACCAAGTTGAACTACATTATTAGCAGTGATCCATGTCACAACTTGAGCAGGAATACAGAAAACGGCTCGGCAGAGCAAGAAATCACTATTCATCCTCAAGTCGGCAAAATTGAGCGGATGACATAGGCATATGACAGAATGACTCCAGGGGTCACCAAAAGGCAACAAGGTGACTAGAGAGCTCAACAATGTCCAAAACCGGCATTTCCAATGTACCACATGGATAATCTTATTTTCCGATAATTTATTCGACCGTCGGAAGATAGCTAATATTGGACTTCAAAAATCCACATCAATGCCAAACAGATGAAAAGTGTCTTCAAATGCATTTCGCAAATCATCTGCTCTATACAGAACAACTTTCTGTATACAGACAACTTTTCAGTGGAAGTCCAAAAATGCCGGTTTCTCGGAGAAAAGTTAATTCCAAATATTAGATACAGCCATGCCCCACAATCATACAAAGTACGCGCAATGCTTCAAATTGTCTTTTGGAAGCCATACAGACACCCTGAATGATTTCCGAGCAACAAAACGGGCATACCCCTCTTCGGAATAGCATAACCGGAGACTGGTCTGATGGAATAACGGCAAACAAAGTTGACCCTGTATTGCCCCGAAAACTCCAGCGGACAGATGCAATTGGGAAAATCAGACATCAAAACCCTTTTCAGTTTCCCGAGTAACTCCGAGGAGTATAAAAGGCCATTTTCAATGGAAATTCATATCCGGAGGTCCTCTTTGGGGAAACTTGACGCCAGATGCCTACCTTACACAGTGCTAGTCTTCTCGAGGCTCAATGTGGAATCGTCGGAATGAATCACACAACTCATCTAGACCTCTCGAGCAGGCTTTAAGGGTCTCAGATGCACTTTCCATGTCTTTAGGGACCCAATCTCAACAAACAGAGATCACGGTGATCTCCGGATCGCCCAAGCTACTGAGAAAGCAATCTGAGAAATCCAATTTCGGCCTCCTAGGACATCTCCGGCTCAATATTTGCATTACCGGCTTAAGGGTCAAGGGTCCACGTGATTTGACCATTTATGTCAAAATGACCGACGTGGGATGCAGATGCAAGATATACTGTCAGAAGTGGGTAACTTCGCTCTGGTCACCTACAATGAGCAAAATCGGCTTCTGAGCCTCATATAGACCCGAGACATTTCTCTACGAAAAATGCCAAACTTGGGCTCATTAAATATGTTTTCTCGCGTATATCGACAATTCGACGTTTAATTCGAACCATGAGCTTCGAATGCGCGACCAATCGAAACCCGAGCTTTGTCCCGGCTTCTCCTCATGGGCCGTGGGACCCACGGGCTGCCCAAGGGCAGCCGCCCCTTGCCCCAAATGTTTCGGCCTCTTCCTCCTCTTCTCTTCCACTCACCTAGCCCAAGATATCTAAGGAAGTTGAAGACAACACTTCAACTCCTCTTCAATGCTCATCAATGCCCTTATCTCTTCTTCATTAATGCAATGGAAGAAGATGAGGCTAGATATTTTGCTAAGCTAGCCGCCCCTCCCTAATGATGTCCTTAATTGTGCTTTGTTTTGCTTAATTGCTCATTAGCTTCACCTATATATCGCATATTTGTCATTAAGTTATCACTTCTCCTCTTGCACACTTCTCACTAGCTTTCTCCCTCTAGGAAATGCTCTCAACTCCCTAGCAACCAGCAGCAAGCTCCAGCTCTATGAACCGAAATATTCAAGCAAAAGCCAAGCCAAAATCTTTAGAGTTTAAGTCGGAATCCATGGCGATCACTATTCCGACTTAGATCCAAACATTTCCAAACTCCATAGGCCACATGTTTTGGACCTAAGGAATTCATTTTTGAACTTATATTTTCGATTTGAGGTCATTTGCTCATGATTTTAGGTTGTTTCTATCATTTCGGTGAAGAACAACGTCTCGGGGGAACAGTGCACCCGTCACCCGTCTGTACGCCAGTCGAGTGTCTGTCACCATGCGCGTACCCGAGCACACGCTCGTGCAGCGTCAATCACCGCGCGAGCGTCCCTGCGCCCGCCGTGCGCCCCGCACGTTCTTCCGCGAGCATGCATGCACGCATGCGCCCGTGACGTGTCGAGCGTCTACCCGCGCATCCGCGCGCTTGTCACTGTGCGTCCGAGCGCCAGTCACCGCGCGATCAAGCGTCTGTCCACGCGTCCGCGCACCTGACGCCTTCCCGCGCGCCAGACATCCTGCCGCGCGCCCAGCTGTTCATTCCACGCCTTCCCACGTCCACTTTCGTCCATCCAAGGACTCCACCGAGTCACCCGACTCTCAAACACTTCCTCGACTCTTTCCTTGTATCCCGAGGCAAGGTATAACATTTTCGACTTAGAGGAGTTAAGGTTTTTCATATTTTGCATGGCTATGGAGTAATATGGTGTTTTATGCATGTTTTACTTGCAAGACTTAATTTTTATGCACTTTCATATTATGTTATGCATGTTTACTACTTTATAACTTGCTAGCATGTCGGAAAAAGGTTTGGATCATCGTTCAGAAGACCATCCCGACCCGAGAATGGCAAGCAAGCTTTCAGCCAAGTCTCTAAATGGGATGGCCGAGACTTAATTTGCTCTTTTCGGGTTAAGATTGGTCTCCTTAGCCGATCCAAGTTAGTTTCCGAGTTTATTTTTATTATTTCGGCATGCATGAATCGGTTTATTTTATCGATTCCTTAAATAACATGTTTGTGAATATTTGCATGTTTGAATGCGTTATTCAAATCATGGTAATGTCGACTTTTGTTAAAAACGTGTTATTCATCATGCTTAATGCTTGAGTATGCGAAAAACAATTAAAACCGAGGAAGGGAAACCATTTGTGACTCGAATCGAGCCACAAGAGCTTTCGGCCATCCTTGAGAGGGTAGGGCCGAGAGCCTCTTGGCCTTTCTCGAGTCAAGAGTGGTTTCCTTATCTCGAGTTTGATTCGTTTCTCGGATTGTGTGAAATTGCAATTTCAATATCATTGCAAACTCCATTGTAAAAATGTCTTTATAAATGTTATTTTTCAAGCAAAAATGCATGGATTCGAATATTTATAACTTAGTCGGGTTCATTCGGTTATGAGAGTATTTTTGGTTGTTCAACCAAATTATCCTTGATCATTGTGAAACCATCTCGGTTATCGAACCACGAATCGTTTTCATAATTAATGCATTCGGTAATAACCCTAAGCATTAATTACACGAATGGGTTAATCGGGACGCTTACACGGTTAATTCATTCGATCCTAAACAACTTTGCACGAATTGGACATTAATTTGTAACTCGTGTCGACGAATTACAAAAATGGTATTAATGCCCTTTTCAAAACCCTCATACTTTCAAATCTATATTGTGTTGTTTACCTTTTCTGAAAACAAATTTTCAAATCAAGGGCAATAAGATCATTTTGTGATTTGGCTTCATCTTAGCTGTGTTTAGGTACTAGTCGGATATTCTGTATAAAAAAATTACAATTATCTGACTAATCTTTTCACTCGACCTAACCAAACACTAGATAATGGTTAGGAGGAATTCTAGACTCCAAATCTAGAGTCAAAACACAAGTTTGGATGAATTAAATGTAACTTCAGTGTCATTACACCGAATCATTGTAAAAGTGATCTACACACACGAAAATTGACTATGAACATTCGATATGTTAGATTTTCAAACAAAAGCCGAATGATAAAACATTGGCACGTGTTTGTTTGTCTAGGGTAGGATTTGCATGCCAAAGTACCCCGGATTAATAATTCGTTAAAACACGTACACTTGACAATAATAAACACTTTCTCTGTTATTAACATGTCGCGTGTTATTTTCTGTACCTGTTTGCCATGCGGGTCGAGCTTGATCCCTAGGCCGAATAATATTAGGGTTCAACGCCCTAATCATCGATCACAGGGTCCAACGCCCTAATCAACACTCACATAGTTCAATGCCCTATTCATTGAGAGCCCACTGAATTGCATTTTTTTCGGTCATTTCCTAAACTCACGGTGAATCGAGTGGAATATTAATCGAAAGCGAACCGAATGGGATTCAATCATTTGTAATTTTTAAATTATTGTATTTATTATTAGGGCACATTGTAAGGAGTTATTTGTACATTCGCTATTGTAAGAATCCCATTCAGTGAGCAAACGGTCCGAGAGTTGAATTAATTGAATTGGTCTAATGTTTGCCCAAAGGAATGTAAATCCAAGAACTCGCGGTTCTGGTTCACGTAGGAATTCAACCTCCATGGTTCGATGAACTGTAACGCAAGATTGTGAACCAATTCCCTGATACACGGGTTTACTTCTCTCGCGGCTTCTCCACAGACATCGTTTAGTTCACCGAATCTCCGGTGTCAAAACATGCAAGCCGAGTGCAACTTAATTCAAGCGGTAAATAATAAAACATGCAAGCCTAGCAAACTAGAGTACCGAAAAGGCATGTGGGATATAGGCCCGCACGTAATATGAACTCCCGAACACAGATTTTCCGGTTCGGCACAGATCAATGCCTTAACAACAACTAGGTGTTCCATACCCCTAGACCCAGGTAACTTATCTGCCCTCGACCTTCGGGTTGTAAAATGATAAGTGGCGACTCCTTCTCACGCGTATCCGTCACACGTCCCCACGGGAAGGTGGACACTCCCAAGCCGCGCGATCCAAAAGCGAGCATGCGGGCCCTGACGAGAGTCCACAATCGGGTCCGTACAGTCTGCATTGCCTTGCTTTTGTTTGTTGGCGGGTTTTTCCCGCTTCCTTTTCTCTCTCTCTTCATTGGCAGATTTTTCCGCTTCTTTTCGCTCTGTTTTTTTTTCATGCTGCTGGGGTTTGTTTTGTGCCCCGTGTCTTTGTTTGAAACTCTTCGACTTTGCATGGCCGATGCCGTTTTGGTGTGTTTTGCCTCATGGAGACTTGTTGCGTGTTGTTAGCCCCATTTTGTGAGGGCCGGCTTTCTTGGAAGTTTGACTCTTGTGCACTCTGGAGTCGAACTTCGTGTTATTTGCCCTTACAAGCTTTACATGTGAATTTCCCCTATTGTCTAAAAAGAAAATAAGAGATTGTCCCGGTGCGAATGTTGGACAAGGATGCCCCGGTCTTCATTTGTTGAAGTGGCCAGTAACAGGTGCTTTGTGCAATTGTTGTCCCTGACTGTATCTTGTAATTCCCTTGGCAGGTGCCTTTTTGGAGAGGTATGCTCTCGAAGTCGATGGACGTGCTTCGCCTTGGGGTAATGCTTGCTGTTAATTAAGAGGGTTGCATCGATGACGTATGACTCGCTCAGTCGTTTTTGTCTTACACTTTGTAGGGGGTCCCTCAGCACCGAGCCCCCCTTCCCTGTGAAAATATGAGGAAGCTCGAGAGGAGTTCTCGCAAAGGCATAAGCCCATGCATAATTCTTTGCCTGTGGCCGGCGTGCCCCTGTGAAAATTAACAAGGAAGATGAAGTATTAGGCGATTATGCAGGGGGATGTGTGGTAAGAAATATGGGGTGGTCCCATGGGAAAATCCCTTTTTGTCCCGCCTGCGACCCATGGGGTGCCGCATGCAGACGACGTTTGTTTCCGAGAATCTGGTCATCACCACTCTGGAGTGGTTAGATCGTGACTAGGGGTCACATGAGCATATTTTCCCTAGTTGTAAGTAGGCATGTACAATCTCCCTAGGGAAGGCTCAAGAAGCCGGGTCCCTTGAGGATAAGCGAGTCGAACAAGTCTGATAGAAATAATAAGGCGTCTTCGAGACTGGACTAATGCTTCCTTGAAGGATTTGTTCATGTCGGGAGCCCATTTGTGGGAATGCATTTAAATTAAAGCGAAAGAGAGTTTAAAGAAGACTGCACGTGTTGCTCCAGTGTTTAGTCGGCGGCGACGGCGGAGGACGGGTGGGACCCATTCTTTGGTCGGAAGCGCGACGATGTTGATGCCTACTGTTGCATGTGAGAGGCTTATGTTCTGTTTGTGGAGTTGTCACTTTCGGCCTTTGCAATGAAAGGATTAGACTTTCTCCTCGAAGTACCGCTTGAATGAATTTGAATCTAAGTCGATTTTGGATTTCAGATGAGCTTGAAAGCAGTAAATGCAGGGTGTCAAAACCTAGAAGCAATAAATGCTGGGCTTGAAGCCCGGTGCGGGGTCGAAACCCCAATGCAGTAAATGCAGGGCCGAAGCCCGATGCAGTAAATGCAGGGTCGAAGCCCGATGTAGGCCCAAAGCCCAATGCAGTAAATGCAGGGCCGGAGCTCGATGTAGGGTCGGAGCCCGATGGAGTAAATGCAAGGCCGGAGCCCGATGTAGGGCCGGAGCCTAAAAGTAGGGCCAAAACCTAATGCTGTAAATGCAGGGCCAAAGCCCAATGCAGTAAAAGCAGCTCGATAAGACAGTGCAAGGGATGCAAAAGCAAAGGTCAATGCCGAGGAACAGCGTAGGGCGCTGCAAAGCGTTGACTCTGATTTTCTCGCATTCTTTGTGGAGGGAGGGTGGGAACTCAGTGTTGAAATCCCAAGGAGTTGGATGAGAGATGTTTGTTGCTCAATTGTAGTGGTTCAATATTCATGTTGCCTTCTTGTTGGGGATTTCCTGCAATGGAAGAAGGAAACAATGAAGGAGAATGAATTGTTCGCAATTCCAATGCAAGGGTATAAGGAAGCGAACTGGCCTGGTAGGCGTCGGGCGAGCACGCCGAAAGACATGCATTGATACGCTGAGTGTGCATGCATGAGTCGGTGTGAATATGTTTGGACATGTGTGAATCGCGCTCGATCACTGGTAGATGCGTGAAGTCACGGAGAGAGATATGCATCCGATCACGCGGTGACACTCTCTGTTAGTGTTAGTCTCGTCTTGGAAGGTGGGTCGGCCCTTGGTCCCCAGCTCGCCTTGCCATGGAGGAAGGGTGAAGGCCGCAAGTGGCCTGCCCGTGAAAGTGGGCACGACTCTCCCGTCACGCGGAGTGGGTGGCCGGGATGGACTCGGCCTCTGGTCACAGCGCATCTCGCAATGGAGAAGTGAAGACCACGGGGGGTCTACCCGCGAAGGTTGGCACGACTCGCCTGCCGTGCGAGATATGGTGGCTGTTGTGCAAACATTAGATGCAAGCAATGTATGAGTTTTCAAAAGATAATGCCGTTGCATTGATTTGATTCAAGTTCCAAGATTTACGAAGATGGTTCATTTGAAAAATGGAACTTGAACATTAAACCAATGCATTGCTCTATTTTGTTTTGAAAACGTACATGTCGGTGCAGAAAGAATAAATTATAACTGTATCTGTTACAATATACATCGCTCTTTGTGAAAAACAACAAAGGCCCGCCTAAAAGAAAAACTAAGGGCCGACTCAAAGACTCGACTTTGGGTCAGTTGACGGCATGAAGGTTTATTTTGGTCCAGCATGATGGTCCCTGTTTATGCATGGTTTCAGTGTTCGATTGGAAAAACCACTAACTAGGGATGGGGGCCCCTGATTCAAGGGTGTTAATTCCTTGAAATCGAGCGAGGATCTTTGAGGGCCGGTTCAGTGGCAGAGCCGACTCGATCCGTTCCCTTACTCGGAACCTCTGACTAACCTAGCTTCCTAAATCGGTACCCGTGGGATTTCAGGTATTTGGTACCTAAATCCTCTAGAATGATGCAATGCAAGTGCATAAGGTAAATGTGCGTAAAATAAATGTACGGAAAGTGATAAATAAACATGCAAGCAAAGCAAACGAATCAAGCCTGAACCCACTAAGTATGTCCCCAGTGGAGTCGCCAAGCTGTACGGACCCGAATATGGACTCTCGTCGAGGCCCGCACCGTGTGCTTTTGGATCGCGCGACTTGGGAGTGTCTACCTTCCCGTGGGGACGCGTGACAGACACGCGTGAGAAAGAGTCGCCACCTATTATTTTACGACCCGAAAGTCGAGGGCCGATAAGTAACCCGAGTCTAGGGGTATGAAACAACTAGTTGTTGTTAAGGCATTGATCTGTGCGGAACTGGAAAGTTTGAGTTCGGGGGTTCATGTTACGTGCGGGCCTATATCCCGCACGCCCTTTTGGTACTCTGGTTTGCTAGGCTTGCATGTTTTATTATTTACCGCATGAATTAAGTTGCGCTCAGCTCGCACGTTTTGACACTGAAAATTCGGTGAATTAAACGATGTCGGTGGAGAAGCTGAGAGAGAAGTACACCCGTGTGTCAGGGAATTGGTTCACAATCTTGCGTTACAGTTCATCAAACCATGGAGGTTGAATCCCTGCGTGAACCAAAACAATGAGATCTTGGATTTACTTGTATCTGGGCAAGCATTAGACCGATTCGATTAATTCGACTCTCGGACCGTGCGCTTACCGACTGGAATTCTTACGAAATGAATGTACAAAATAAAATCCTTATAATACTCTCGAAAACAATAAATACAAATTACAAATATGGTTGAATTCCAGTCAATTCACGTTCAGTTATTATTCCGCTCTAGCTCACCGTGAATTTAGGGAAAAGACCGAAGAATTGAAATTCAATACACACTCTCACTGAATAGGGCGTTGGACCCTGTGAGTGATGATTAGGGCGTTGGACCCTATTGTACGATGATTAGGGTGTTGAACCCTAATATTATTCGGCCTAGGGATCAGGCTTGACCTCAAGGCAATCAGGTGCAGAAAGGTAACATGCAACATGTTAATAACAGACAAAGTGTTTGTTACTGTTAAATGTACGTGTCTTAGCAAATTGTTAATTCGGGGTATTTTGGCATGCAAATCCTACCCTAGACAAACAAACGCGTGCTAATGTTTTAGCATTCGGCTTTGGTTTGAGAACCTGACATATCGGATGTCCGTAGTCAAGTTTCCTGTGTGTGAATTGCTTTTACAGTGATTCGGTGTGGTGACATTGAAGTTACACTGAATTCATCCAAAATTGTGTTTTGACTCTAGATTTGGAACCTAGAGTACCACCTAACCATTTTCTAGCATTTGGTTAGATCGAGTGAAATGATTAGTCAAGTAATTGTATTTTGATACAGAATACCCGACTAACACCCTGAATTATGTTAGGATGATAGAAACTCATCAGTGGGAATAAGAAAGGCTATGTAGATGAACCTGCGCCTGAACAGGTAGCCCGTTCCTATTACGATTCCATCGTGTTTCCATCAAACTTATCCCTGGGGTGTCTCCAAATCACAAAATGATGTTCTTGCCCATGACTTGAAAATGTATTTTCAATAAATGGAAACAACGCAATACGAGCCACCTCGACCTGTGACCGGTGTTGACCAATTCCTTGGATCTTTTAGGGTTACGCGAATGTGCGCACCCGAATTTCATTTCGTCGGGGCACGCATGCGTGAAGCCCATGCAATGCGGCTTGGGAGTTTCCACCTTCCCGAGGACGCGTGACGGACACGCGTGAGAAGGAGTCGCCACTTACTGTTTACGACCCATAGGTCTAGCGCCGTTGAGTCGCCCGAGTCTAGGGGTACGAGGTACACCTAAATACTAAGGCAATGGTCATACGGAATCGGAAATTCCGAATTCGGGGGTTCTATTATGTGCGGGCCTATATCTCGCACGCCCTTTCGGTACTCTAATTTGCTAGGCTTGCCGTTTTATTTATTTACCGCGTGATTTAGGGTTGCACTCGACTCGCCCATTTTGACGCCGTAAAGTCGATGAATTGATCAAGTTGGGCCAATAATCCGAAAGATGAGTAGGCTTGTGCGTCGAGGAATCGGTTCACTATCTGAGCATTACAGTTCATCGAACCGTGATGGTCGATTCCCTGCGCGAACCGAGACCACGAGTGTTCGAGCTTACTCATCTCTTGGTAACAATGGACCAACTTGACTGGTTCGATACTCGGACCTCTCGCTCGCCGATCGGGGATCTTTACAAATGAATGAGTGAATGTACGAATAAAATCCTCGCAATGTTCTCTCGAATAATTACAAAGTATAACTGAATAAGTAAATGGATCCCGATCGGTTTGCATTGGGCCAATATTCCACTCCGACTCACCGTGTGTTTTAAATGACCCATAAATAAATTAAGGCAACGCGGGCTCAAGGAGCCGGGGATCGGGTCCAATCGAAACGACGGTTTGCCGGAGAACCGATTAGTTCTCACTATAACCGTTGGGCCGATCGAGCTCCCGGGTGATATCTAAACACGTTTCACACATCCAATCCAAATTACCTTCCACATAGGCCACATTTGGAGTGTGATGGTGACTCGAGGCTAGATCCCATTCCGCACTCGGGTTGCACGCATTCAGTGAATTAGGAGGCGTTGGACCTCGTGTTCGGTGATTTGGGGCGTTGGGCCCCGTGCAACACGTAACCTATGGGCTCGAACCCGAACCGTAACAAATCAGCAAAAGCAAGTGGAAAACAGGAGAAAACTGATAAAATTGATGAAAAACAGATGATAACTGACAAATATAGATAAATACAGACAAGTTGTATATTAGGCCGAATGTACTTGATTTAATCAGTTATTAACCGGGGTTGATTACAAACAATGTATCTAGCCTAGGCAAACAAAGAAGTGGGCAGGAATATGGTTCTAGGCCAATTACATGTGTGAGTTTGTTTTAGAACTCTATTCAGTGAGGTGTTACTGTGGTTTCACCGAATTAGCCAAACTCGTGTTTTGACTCTAGATTGGAATCTAGCATTCCACCTATCCATTATCTAATGTTTGTTTATGTCAAGTTCATGATTAATCTGGTTCTTCGTATTTCGTAACTGAAATAAAATGTTCACCACCGAATCTACGATAGGAAGATAGAAACACTGAAAGTGAACGGAATGGGCCGTGCGAATGAAACTCGCACCCGAACGGATTGCCTTTTCTCGCCCATAGATCGAGGTGTTTCCAACTTCCTAACGCCTAGGATATCGGTGAATCACGGAATGACGGTTATGCCCTTGGATAATAAAATTGTGATGTTCGTATGCAAATTGAAGATCGCGTTACACGAAGGGGTCTAAAAAGGACTCCCGCGTCTCGACTCGAGCCGCCTCAAATTAGGCCTAGACTCGAGTCATAGCGCGCGAGTACTCGTTAGACACCAATCCTATTCGTGTTACGTGTCTCGGTGTTTTGAAATCGTGGTCTTTTAAGGAAAAGAGCATTCCCGCCGTTCCGTGAACCATCGATGCATTTACAAATTAATAATCAATTTGTCTAATTATTTAGTCCAAGTAGTTCAATTAGTCGAATGACACGTCCCATTTTCCCGTTTGTGAGATTCTTCGGTTGTTATCATTCCACATTGCGGTTATGGTTTTCATGGGCGATAGGTGGATTTAACGGGTGGTTATCCGGAACCGACATGCCTAGCAAATAATAAACGTGTAGACAGCGATTAAAAGGAAGCATAATCACGAACAATTTCAAGGATCGACTTCGGAATGATGAAGAGGCCGTCCGTAACTCCAAAAGAGGTCATGGAGGAGTCGGCCACCCCCAAGGGTAGTTGGCCGAATGCTCCTTGACCCGATTTGGGTTTCGGTGGGTCTCTCACGTCATTCCTAATCGTCCCTTGCATACCTCATGTAACATGCACGCGATTCTGCGCACCCGAATTTCATCTCGTCGGGGCACGCATGCGCGAAGCCTATACAACGCGGCTTGGGAGTGTCCACCTTCCCAGGGATGCGCGACGGACACGCGTGAGAAGGAGTCGCCACTTACTGTTTACGACCCGTAGGTCGAGGGCCGTTTAGTCGCCCGGGTCTAGGGGTACGGGGTACACCTAAATGCTAAGGCAATTGTCGTACGGAACCGGAAATTCCGAATTCGGGAGTTCTATTACGTGCAGGCCTATATCCCGTGCGTCCTTTTGGTACTCTAGCTTGCTAGGCTTGCCCGTTTTGTTTATTTACCATGTGATTTAGAGTTGCACTCGACTCGCCCGTTTTGACACCATAAAATCGATGAATTGATTGAGTTGGGCCAAGAACCCGAAAGGTGAGTAGGCTCGTGTGTCAAGGGATCGGTTCACTATCTTATCGTTACAGTTCATCGGACCAAGGCGGTCGATTCCCTGCGCGAACCGAGACCACGATTGTTCAAGCTTACTCATCCTTCGATGATGATAGACCAACTTAACCAATTCGACACTCGGACCTCTCGCTTGCCGATCGGGGATCCTTACAAATGAATGAATAGATGTGCAAATAAGGTCCTCACAATGTACACTCAAATAATTACATAATACAACTGAATAAAGTAAATGGATCTCGATCGGTTTGCATTGGGCCAATATTCCGCTCCAGCTCACCGTGTGTTTTGAATTACCGATAAATAAATTAAGGCAACGCGGGCTCAAAGAGCCGGGGGTCAGGTCCAATCGAACTGACGGTTTGCAGGAGAACCGATTAGTTCCCACTATAGCCGTTGGGCCGATCGAGCTCCCGGGTGATATCTAAACACGTTTCACACACCCAATCCAAATTGCCTTCCACATAGGCTATATTTGGAGTGTGATGGTGACTCGAGGCTAAATCCCATTCCGCACTCGAGTTGCACGCGCTCAGTGAGTTAGGAGGCGTTAGACCTCGTGTTCGGTGATTTGGACCCCGTGAAATACGTAACCTATGAACTCAGGCCCGAACCGTGACAAACTAGTAAAAACAAATGGAAAGCAGAAGAAAAATGATAAAACTGACGATAAACAGACAATAATTGACAAGTACCGGTGAATACAGACAAATAGTGTATTAAGTCGAGTGTACGTGATTTAATGGGTTATTACTCGGGGTTGATTAACAAACAATATATCTAACTTAGGCAAGCAAAGAGATGGGTTAGGATATGGTTCTAGGTCAATTACATGTATGCGTTTGTTTTAGAATTCTTATTCAGTGAGGTGACACTGCGGTTTCACCGAATTAGCCAAACTCGTGTTTTGACTCTAGATTGGAATCTAGTATCCCACCTATCCATTATCTAATGTTTGATTAAGTCGAATGCATGATTAATCTGATTCTTCATGTTTCGTAACTGAAATAAAATGTTCACCACCGAATCTACGATAGGAAGATAGAAACACCGAAAGTGAACGGAATGGGCCGTGCGAATGAAACTCGCACCCGAACGGGTTGCCCTTTCCCGCCCATAGATCGAGGTGTTTCCAACTCCCTAACGCCTAGGGTATCGGTGAATCACGGAATGACGGTTATGCCCTTGGATAATAAAATAGTGATGTTCGTATGTAAATTGAAGATCACGTCACACGAAGGGGTCTAAAAAGGACTCGCGCGTCTCGACTCGAGCCACCTCAAATTGGGCCCGGACCCGAGTCATAGCACGCGAGTACTCGCTAGACACCGATCCTATTCGTGTTACGTGTCTCGGTATTTTGAAATTGTGATCTTTTAAGGAAAAGAGCATTCCCGCCGTTCCGTGAACCATCGATGCGTTTACGAATTAATAATCAATTTTTCCAATTATTTAGTCCAAGTGATTCAATTAATCGAATAACACGTCCCGTTTCCCCGTTTGTGAGATTCTTCGGTGATTATCATTCCACATTGTGGTTATGGTTTTGATGGGCGATAGGTGGATTTAACGGGTGGTTATCCGGAATCGACATGCCTAACAAATAATAAACATGTAGACAACGATTAAAAGGAAGCGTAATTACGAACAATTCCAAGGATCGACTTCGGAATGATGAAGAGGCCAACCGTAACTCCGAAAGAGGTCATGGAGGAGTCGGCCACCCTCCAACGGTGGTTGGCCGGATGCTCCTTGACCCGAATTGGGTTTCGGTGGGTCTCTCACGTCATTCCTAATCATCCCTTGCATACGTCATATAATATGCACGTGATAATAGCACACATTTCATTAAATCGACGTCAACACGACCCCGATTTGCATAAATAAACATGTGAAGCACTCAAAAACATTATATTCACGGAATCAACAAGTGATATTAGCTCGTTCCACGATAAACTTGGAAATAATTCGTGGGAATCACACGGCATCAAGGAAAGGAGAGCCCGAAGACTTCAGGTATGCCAAGGAGCCTCACGGCCCCTACTGCAAGGAGATGGTCATGGGTTCCTTGGTATGGCCGAACCCTCCAAGGGCTCTCCCTCCTAGATTCCGAGCCGTTCCCTTCGTTTAACCACGTTTTAGCCACGGTTAGAGACCTCCCGAACGCAGAGGTGGCCTAATCCGGAAGGATGAGGCGATTATGGACCCAAGAGAGCCAAGGAGGCTCACGGCCCTCCATCTAGGAGGCTCGGCCGAGAGGCTCCATGGCTCTCTCGAGTCTATATCCGTCTCATTCCCCTAGATTCGGACCACATTACATATGCATGCATATTTATGCAACCATATGGACGTAGAGAAAAAATGGAAGTACGTACGATGCATGAGAGTGCATGGGAGGTCCGGATCTAAAGAAAAAAATGACGTCTTTCATGCATTTCGGTCCTCTAAATCACATTATCATTTCACACAAATAAATATCGAGGATCCTAGCTTCTCTAAGTCGTAAAGAGATGTTACCTAGCCTCGATGCACGAGGAAAAGAGTCAGGGAAGCAGCCTTGAGAGTCGCGAGACTCGGCTTGAGTGCTACGGGTTGAGGGACCCGAGAGGTGGCAGCCACGACAGTTCGGGGAAAACGGGTCGACACGCTAGCTCCGGTCACGGCACGGTGCAAGATTGGACTCGTTGGACTCCTAAGGGGCGGGTCTAGACGTTCATGGGTAATCCCGAACGTGCCAAGCTCTAGACAAGCCCGAAACAGTGAGAGAAAGTTCGGTAAAAACGTAAAGGACCCAATAAAGAGGAAACAGGCGAAACGGTGGTTGTGCACGGTGGATCGGCCCTCGGACCGTGACCACCTCTTCACGGGGGAGGGTGAGGGCTGTGAGGAACCCTTTGAACGTGATGGCACGACTCGGCGAAGTCGTGGGAGGAAATGGCGCGCGTTGAGACACGGTTGCACCCGGCTAGCGTCCTTGGGACCCGACTCTTCGTACGGCCAAAACGCGATGATGGAGGCTTCAAATGGAAAAACTAAGCTCGGAAATGGACTTAGGGGGTGGGAAATATGTAGGCTAAGGAGTTTGGTGATTTTTGGTTTGAGTCGGGTCGAGTGGTTACCAGAATACCGGACGGTTTTCCGGTGACTTTGGCCGGTTTCAGCCTTGGCAAGGGCTGGACGGAAATGAGGGAGAGGGCTGGAGCTTGAGAGGTTTTTGGAGAGAGATTGGCTTGAGAGAGAATGAAGTTGAAGAAGTGATTAAGTCTAATGATGCTAGGGAACTTATAGGAGGCTCTAATGGTTCGGTTAAGTGAAGTTAATTGCGGTTTTGAGGTTAATGGGGGGCTGCCGAAATTTTGATGGAGATTAGGGAGGGGTTTGTGTCATGTTGAGTGTGGGGAAAGGAAGGGAAAGTTGATGGGAGGTGATGGGGAAGTGATAGGAAGTGATAGATGTAAGAGGGAAATTTGAATTTGTGGTGGGGGGAGCTTGGAGCCGCCGGCCTTGGGTTCTAGCCGAGGCTAGTTGTGGCCAAGCCGCGGCTTAGGGTTGGAGCCGAAGCTTAGGGTTTGAGCCGTGGCTTGGTGGCTTGGCTTGGCTGAGCTGTAGGTCCCATTCGACTAAGAGAAAAGCCAGGAAAAGCTCGAGACTTGATTGAGCGCGCGTCCGATCTCCGATGTCCGATTAATTAATTTGTTTGGAATGCTTGAGCGAAGAAAATTTGAATGAGCCTAATATCGCCACATGTCATGTGAATGAATGTTCGGACAACTCGGCGCCTCTAGAGCCGGTTTTGTCCCGTTTGGGCATTTAGAGTAGAATTAACCGTCCCCGTTCTCCGATTGCTCCTTTGTGCATTGTAGTGCTTGTCTCGGTGAGCTTTTTGTCTTTGTGCGGGATCGTTGGTTCGCCGTCCCTGACCGAAGACCGTTAGCCGGGGGAGATCTAGGGACTTGGGACCGAGGCTTTCTCAGTGGTTTTCGAATGTCTCGAGGCGTTCGGGGATCGCTGTGATCTCTGTTTGTCATGAACATGCCCCGAAGACTCGTTGGGAGGCATTTGTGACCATTGAAACGTCCCTCGGGAGACCAAGTCGAGTTCCTAAAGGTCATCTGAAGCTTGTTCCATGATCCCGGTGGTCCTTGGGTGCGTGCAGGCCCGTTTCCGGATGCCGTTTACTTGTCAGTGGGTTGGGCCTCCCGGAGCCTCGTTAGAAAAGACGTCCGTGGGAGTTTGGGGGACGCCCCGGCCTAAGCAGGACACTTCCGAAATGCGCCCGGATGCGTCATTGGTCGCTTTGGCACTGGGAGGGATTTTTAGAGTCCCATATTAGGTACCTTTCGAGGCTTCGGTGATTTGGTGATGAATAGTGCCACAGTGCCAGTCTCTGCTGTTTTCGGGGCTCGTCGTCTGTTCACTCCTCCGATTGCCCTCTCATGCTCTCCTAGTGGACTATGCTTCTCTCCCGTAATTCATGACTCTGTGCCCGCATGTTCGCCTCCGGTTTCCTGATTGTGAATAGTGTCCCGAGCTTTGGTCAGAAGTCCTCCGTTGGAGCCGGTGGCCCAAAATGGGGTGCTGACAGTGATAATAACACACATTTCACTTAATCGACGTCAACACGACCCCAATTTGCACAAATAGACATGTGAGACACTCAAAAAAACACCATATTCATGGAATCAACAAATGACGTTAACTCATTCAACGATAAACTCGGAAATAACCCACGGGAATCACTCGGCCTCAAGGAAAAAAGAGCCCTAGGACTTCGGGTGGACCAAGGAGTCTCACGGTCCCCATAGCAAGGAGAGGGCCGTGGGTCCTCTTGGTGCAACCGAACCCGCCGAGGCCTCTCTCTCTTAGATTCCAAGTGTTTCTCGTCATGCTCGCACATTACACGACGTTCGGGAAAATAAAAGTGCGGGGAATAACGAGCTTCGGGGCGGGAGAACCTCCCCGTGAGTCCGTAAGGGACAAAGGGACTCTCGGCCACCCCTACGGGAGGCATGGCCGTGAGTCTCCATGGCCCCTAAGGACAACAAGGGTCTCTCCAACCTCGAAACGAGTCGTTCCTCGTCATGGCATGCACATTTGTACGATGTATGGACGTAACGAAAGAGTAAAACACGTGATATTACATGGGATTGCATGGGAAACCCGGATCTAGAAGAAAGATATCAACTTTCATGTATTCGGATTCTTTAAACCATATGAACATTTCACACAAGCAAAAATCGAGGATCCTAGCTTCTCTAAGTTGTAAAGAGATGTTACCTAGCCTCGATGCACGAGGAAAAGAGCCGGGGAAGCGGCCTTGAGAGTCATGAGACTCGGCTGGAAGTTACGGGTGACGGGACCCAAGAGGTGGCAGCCGCGGCAGTTTGGGGAAAACGGGGTCAGCACGCTAGCTCCGGCCACGGCACGGTGCAAGGTTGGGCTCTTTAGACTCCTAAGGGACGGATCTAGACGTTCGTGGGTAGTCCCGAACGTGCCAAGCCCTAGACAAGCCTGAAACAGTGAGAGAAAGTTCGGTAAAAAAAAAAGAACCCGACAAAGAGGAAACGGGTGAAACGGTGGTTGTGCACGGTGGATCGGCCCTCGGACCGTGACCACCTCTTCACGGGGGATGGTGAGGGTTGTGAGGAACCCCTTGAACGTGATGTCACGACTCGCCAAAGTCGTGGAGCGAAATGGCACGCGTAGAGGTCTAGTGTGCACTCGGTAATGGTCTCGAGACCCGATTCTCTTCACGGCTGGAACGTGATGTTGGAGGCTTCAAATGGAAAATCTAAGCCCAGAAATGGACTTCGAAGGTGGGAAATATGTAGGCTAGGAAGTTTGGTGATTTTTAGCTTAAGTCGGGTCGGGTGGTCACTGGAATACCAGGTGGTTTTCCGGTGATTTTGGCCGGTTCCGGCCTTGGGATGGGCTGTGCGAGGATGAGGGAAAGGGCTGGAGGTTGAGAGCTTTTTAGAGAGAAGTTGGCTTGAGAGAGAGTGAGAATGAAGAAGTGATTAGAGTTAATGGTGTAAGAGTTTATAAAGGGAGGCTTATTGTGACAATTAGGACAAGCCAATCGAGATTAGGGCGTGCTTAGGGGCTGCCGAATTGGCTTAGGGGTGCTACCGAATTTCCCAAAGGGATTAGGAGGGGAAAGTGTCACTTAGAGTGTGGGGGAAGCAAGAGGAAGAGTGATGGGAGGTGATGGATGTGAGTGTGTGTAAGAAGATATTTGAAATGGGTCATGGAGGGAAGAGGAGAGCCCCTTGGAGCCGCCGGCCATGGGGAATAGCCGCAGCTTGGGCGGTTGAAGCCGTGGCTTGGGTTTGAGCCGTGGCTGTTGGTTTGAGCCGTGGCTTGGTGGCTTGGCTTGGCTGAGCTGTGGGTCCCATTCGACTAAGAGAAAAGCTGGGAAAAGCTCGAGACTTGATTGAGCGCGCGTCCGATCTCCGATGTCCGATTAATTAATAGATTTGGAATGCTTGAACGAAGAGAATTTGAATGAGCCTAATATCGCCATATGTCATGTGAACGAATGTTCGGACGACTCGGCGCCTCGAGAGCCGGTTTTGTCCCGTTTGGGCATTCAGAGTGGAATTAACCGTCCCCGTTCTCCGATTGCTCCTTTATGCATTGTAGTGCTTGTCTCGGTGAGCTTTTTGTCTTTGTGCGGGATCATTGGTTCGCCATCCCTGACCGAAGACCGTTAGCCGGGGGAGATCTAGGGACTTGGGACCGAGGCTTTCTCAGTGGTTTTCGAATGTCTCGAGGCGTTCGGGGATCGCTGTGATCTCTGTTTGTCATGAACATGCCCCGAAGACTCGCCGGGAGGCGTTTGTGACCACTGAAACGTCCCTCGGGAAACCCTGTAGAGTTCCGAAAGGTCATTTGAAGCTTGTTCCGTGACCCCGGTGGTCCCTGGTGCTTGTAGGCCCGTTTTCGGGTGCCGTTTACTTGTCAGTAGGTCGGGCCTCCCGGAGCCCCGTTAGAAAAGACGTTTGTGAGAGTTTGGGGGACGCCCCGGCCTAAGCAGGACACCTCCGAAATGCGCCCCGATGCATCATTAGTCACTTTGGCACCGGGAGGGATTTTTAGAGTCCCATATTGGGCACCTTTCAAGGCTTCGGTGATTCGGTGATGAATAGTGCCACAGTGCTAGTCTCTGCTGTTTTCGGGGCTCGTTGTATGTTTGTTCTTCTGATTGCTCTCCTCTGCCTTTTTTAGTGAACCCCGCTTTTCTCTTGTTAATCACGACTCTATGCCCGTATGCTCACCTCTGGTTTCCCGACCGTGAATAGCGTCTCGAGCCTTGGTCGGAAGTCCTCTGTCGAAGCCGATGGACCAAAATGGGGTGCTGACAGCGAGAACCCCATAAAAGCCAAAGATTTGGTCGATCTATCCGGAAGTGGTCTAAAAGAAACTTTTGTATTTCGACCTGAATTACCTGAAGAAAGGTGAAACTCAAGTCAAAACATACAAGTTTCTCCTAGATGTCCATGTTACTTCGTATAGCATGTCTCGGGTTTGGAAGTATGCGTATTTTGAAAAGGGCATTAACACCGTTTTGTAATTCGTCGACGTGAGTTACAGATTAATGTCCAATTCGTGCAAAGTTGTTTAAAGTTGAATGAATTAACCGTGTGAGCGTCTCGATTAACCCGTTTGTGACATTAATGCTTAAGGTTATTGCTGAATGCATTAATTATGAAAATGACTCGTGACTCGGTGACCAAGATGGGTCAAGAAAGACCGAGGATGATTCGGCCAACGATGGCCGAAACACCCTTTGGTCTTAATAGGCCCGAAAGGGTCTCCGAATTGCGAATCCAAGCATATTTTGGTTTGGAAAGACATTTGATGTGAGATTCTTGATGTAATTGAACTTGCAAATTACCCGAAATCCGAGAACGGATTTAAAACGGGAAGATGAAGTCTCATGAAACCCGAATAACTCCATGAGACTTTCGGCCAATTCCCCTTGGAGAACGCCGAGAGGTCTCATGGCTTGTATTTGGTTCCACGAGTTTTCCCCGTCTTGTTTTGAATCGTTTCTCGCATGCTCAAACATCAAACATGTTAAATAACACAATTAAACGAAAGTTGATGTTGTCATGATTTAAATAACAGATTCAAACATGTAAACATGCACAAACATATTATTTAAGGAATTGATAAAACAATACTGGCTTCATGCACGTAGGAAAACACGAGGAAACTCTGGAATCGAACTTGGATCCGGCCAAGAAGACCGTTCCTTGCCCGAAAGGAGCAAGAGAGCATTCGACCACCTCTCATGGAGGGTAACCCGTGAGCTCTTTGCCTTTCCCGGGCCGGGATGTTCTTCCCAACTACGATCCAAGTGTTTTTCGACATGTTGACATGTTAATCAAGGATAAACATGCATGATATAATAAAAGTTTGGAAGTGAAACTTGCATAAAAACGCCTTATGACTCCGTAAACACAACCAAAATGTAAAAGTCCTAGCTCCTCTAAGTCGGGAATGGTCATACCTAATCCCGAGATACGGGATGGGACTGCAAAAAGTTGGGTTGGACCTTTGTTCGGTTGTGTTTGGGCTGTTTTGGCCTAGCACAGAGCCGAATAGCCTTAACAGACCCGGCTGCAAACAGAACAGATCCGACTGGCACAAGTCGGGTCGGACGTCACGACGGAGGCTCCAGATGGAATTTTTAGACAAGGTCAGCGGCTCCTAACTCCTAACTGACCCCTGAAGGTGACTGTTGTGGTCGCTTGGTCCCAGAATTATCAGGTCGATCCGTACAGCCCTGCAAAGATCACGGAAAACATAGCACGTCTGGAATTTCGAACCCGTCTGGTACTAGTCGGGTCGGACGTCGCCACGGAGGCTCCCAATGGAATTTTGAAGCAAGGTCAGCGGCTCCTGACTCCTAACTGACCCCTGGAGGTGACTGTGGTGATCGTTTGGTCCCAGAGTTATCGGGTCGACCCGTATATCCCTGCAAAGATCACAGAAAACAGAGCACGTCTGGAATTTCGGACCCGTCTGGCACCAGTTGGGTCGGACATCGCCACGGTGTCTCCTGATGGAATTTTGAGGCAAGGTCAACAGATCCTGACTCCTAACTGACCCCTGGAGGTGACTGTGGTGGTTGTTTTCTGAAAAGAGTCTCGGATTGACCCGATCTATAAGAAAACCGCACAAACAGTCAGAAATTTCGACCCGACTGGGTTGTCGGGCTATTTCTTCTTCCTAGGGTTAAACCGACGGGTTTTTCTTGGATTTCTTGACTCCTTAACACCCTAGGGTTATGTGGGGAGGTGTTTAATGGGTTTTGGTAGCTCAAACCCACTTGGAAGGGCTTGGAATCTGGGTTGACATTTTTGACCCGAGAAGGACCAAATCTGTCCAGATTCTGTGGTTGCTTGTTCCGGTGGGTTGGAGGCTCCAAAACTAAAATCTAAGCCCGGAAATGGATAGAGGAGGTCGAAAACATGTGGATATGAAGTTTGGTAAAGTTTGGATTTAAGCCGGGATGGATTCCAACTTAAGACTTTGCCCAGTTTTTGCTTGGTTGGCTTCAGCTGAAGCTTCCTCTTGCTTGTTGCGGTTTCTTCAAGTCTTAGAGAGCATTTGAAGAGTCAGAAAGCTAGTGAGATGATGTGTCATGAGTTGTGATTAAGTTAATGACTTAGAAAGTATATATAGGCTATGCTTAATGACAATTAAGTAAAGAAAAGCTTGATTAAGGGCATGCTTATGGGATCCGAATTTTGCTAAGCAAGATAAGGATGAATGTCATCCATGCATTCTTCATGAAGATGAGCCAAGAAGCATTGATGAAGTTTGAGTGTTGTCTTCAAACTCTTCTTGATATTTTGGGCTAAGAGTGAGCAAGTCGGCTTCTTGCATTGAAGAAGAAGAAGCCGAAATTTCTAGGGCAAGGGGCGGCTCATCTTGGGCAGCCCGTGGGTCCCACGACATTGAGGGAAGTTTGGGACAAAGTTCGGGTTTCAATTGATCGCGTGTTCGAGACTCATTGCTAAAACGAACGTCGAATTGTCAATGTACGCGCGAAAATGGTTAAAATGAGCCTGAAATCACCTATTTTGCCCAAAAGAATGTTCGTGTGATTTTTGGGCTCAGAAGCCGGTTTTGCTAATTTTAGGAAATCAGAGCAAAGTTAGCCGTTTCTGAATGCGCATCTCGTATCTGCATTCTGCATCGGTCATTTTGACATGCATTGTTAATCATACTGAATTATTGACCAATAAGCCGGTATTGTCAATGTGAAGCCGGAGACGTCCTAAGAGTCCGAAACCGAATTTCTCAGAATGCTTTATGAGTTGTTTGGGCGAGCCGGAGATCACTATAATCTCTGTTCGTTGAGAATTGGGCTCGAAGGACTAAAAAATTGCATATGAAACCCTAAAACGATGTTCTGAGGGTCTAGATGGATTGTGAGATTCCGTCTGAGGATTTCACATTGAGCATTGAGATAAGTAGCACTGGGTTTTCCAACTATCCGGCGTCAAGTTTCCACCAAAAGGACCTCCGTTTATGAATTTTCGTTGAAAACAGACTTTCCTGCTCTTCGGAGGCACTCGGGAAACTGAAAGAGATATTGTTGTCCGATTTGCCCAATTGCATATGTCCGCTACAGTTTTCTGGGCAATGCATGGCTAACTTGGTTTGTCGATGTTCTATCAGACCAGTCTTCGGATAAGGCTTTCCGTTGAAAGGTATGCTTGTTCTGTCGTTCGGAAGTCATTAGAGGAGTCTGTATGACTTCTGAAAGACAGCTTGAAGCAATGATCATGCTTTGCATAATTGTTGGACATGACTGTATCTGACATCGAGCATTAACTTTTCTTGGATGAACCGGCATTTTTGGAATTGCTCTGTATGGAGTAGTTTATCTGCGAAATGCGTTCGGAGACACTTTTCATCTGTTTGACGTCGCGAGGAATTTTTGAAGCCCAATATTGACTATCTTCTGATGGTCGAGCGGACCAGTGGAAAATAGCACTGTCAGTGATGTATTCTGAAAATGCCGGTTTGGATGTTGTCTGAGTTATCTGTTTGCTTTGTATGTTACTGGATGATTCTGTATGTTCTTCTATCATATGCTTGAATCATCTGCCTATCTCTGTTGACTTGAGAATGAATAGCAATTTGTTGCTCTGTCGAGCCCTCTTCTGTATCGATGCTCAAGTCATAATATGAATTGCTGTTGATAGGCGTTGCCTGAACTAGTGAGCCAAAATGGGGTGCTGACAACCTCCGAGGAGCAGAAAAGGTCGTTTTTAACGAAAATTCATAACCGGAGGTCCTTTTGGCATAAACTTGACGTCAAATGATTGGCCAACCCAGTGCTACTTATTCCAATGCTCAATGTAAAATCCTCAGACGGAATTTCACAATCCATCTAGGCCCCCAAAATAGTGCTTTTAGGGTTTCAGATGCAGTTTTTCAATCCTTTAAGATCTGTTCTCAATGAATAGAGATCGCAGCGAACTCTGGCTCATCCAAGCAACTCTGGCTTCACATTTGCAATACCGACTTATTGGTCAATTTTTCAGTCTGATTGACAATGCATGTCAAAATGACCAACACCGAATGCAGATACAAGATGCGCATTCAGAAATGGCTAAATTTGCTCTAATTGCTTGAAACGAGCAAAATAGACTTCCGAGCCCAAAAACCACACGAGCATTCTTTTAGGTAAAATGGATGATTTTGGGCTCATTTGAACCGTTTTCGCGTGCACATTGACAATTCGACGTTCGTTTGAGTCACGAACTTTGAACACGCGATCAATCGAGACCCAAACTTCATCCCGACTCTCCCTCATACCCCGTGGGACCCACGATCTGCCCTAGGGCAGCCATGACTTGCCATTGCCGCCCTCTTCCTTTTTCTTCTTCTTCCAAGCCAACTTGCATAAAAAGTTCAAGCCTACTTGCATAAAAAGTTCAAGCCTACAATTCCTCTTCAACACTCCATCTTCATCAATGCTCTTATCTCTTCTTCATTAATGCAATGGAAGAAGATTTGTCTTCACTTTTCCTTAAGCAAACCGCCCAAGCCGTAAGCTTTGTCCTAATTGCACTTTGTTTCATTAATCTTATCATTAAGCTTGCCTATATATTGCCCAAATGTCATTAGTTTAATCACGATCACTCTAACTATCTCTCTCAAGCTTTCTCACTCTTCAAATGCTCTCAAGAACTTTAAGAAAAACCGCAACTTCCAGCTGCTTCAGCTCAGCCATTTGCAAGCAAAAACTCTCAAGAATTTAATTCGGAATCATGGTGTTCATCATCCCGGCTTAAATCCAAACTTGTCAAAACTTCATATCCCATATGTTTTTTTTACCCCTTTAGCCCATTTTTGAAGTTAGATTTTCAGTTTGAAGCCTCTAAGCCATAGAACCATCTCACCACGGAACCGAATCGAATTTGTGCCCAATCGAGTCAAATTTTCCAACCCGGGTTTCCTAGCCTTACTGGTCAGTTTGAGCTGCCAAAATCAATCAACCACCTCCATACATGACCTAAGAATGTCTAGGAGTAGAGAGATCCCAAGAAAATCCGTTGGTTTTAGCCTAACAAGAAAAAACAACTCGATTGCCCAGTCAGGTCGGATTTTCTGGCTCACTTGTGATTTTCCTTGTAGATCGGGTCGATCAGAGACCCTTTTCTTCAAACGACCACCACGGTCACCTTCAGGGGTCCCTTAGGAGTCGGGAGCCACTAACCTTGCAGCAAAATACCATATGGAGCCACCGTTATGACGTTTGACCTGAAACTTGCCCAGTCGGGTCTATCCCTGGGTATGGCCTGTTTTGCTTGATGTCTGCAGGGCTATACGGGTCAAACCGTGACCATTGGACCCAAATGACCACCACCACCACCTAGAGGGGTCCCTTGGGTGTCCAGAACCGCCGTGAATTGCCAAGGAAACCGGCCAAAAACACCTGAACCGGATCGTTCTTTACTGGGTGCTAGTCGGGTCAAGACAGCGCCCCATCGGGTCTGTTGCTTCCAGTCGGGTCTGTTCAAGCCAAAACAACCCAAACCCGACCCACCAACGGTCTAACCCGACTTTTTACAAACCCATCCCGCATCCCGGGACTAGGTATAACCATTCATGACTTAGAGGAGCTAGAAATTTTATATTTTTGTTGTGTTTAGGGAGTTACAAGGTGTTTCAAGCATGATTTACTTGCAAGATTCCATTTTTATGCAATTTTCATATTATATCATTCACGTTTATCATCGTATTACGTGTTAACATGTTGGGAAATGTTTAAATCAAAGTCGGGGAGATCATTATAAACCCGAACGACCAAGAAAGCTCATGGGTTCCCTTTGAGGAAAGGTGACCATGAGCCTTTTGTTGGTTTTTCGGGTTATAACCGGTTTCCTTGCCTCAATTTAAGTCACTTCCCGAGTTTTTATGTTTTCCCGTATCCATGAAGTAGGTATCCTTTTATCGATTCCATAAATAACGCATTTGTGCATGCTTGTATGTTTAAATGTATTTTCCAAAATCATGATGATACTGGTTTTGTTAAATACGTGTTTTTATCATGTTTAATGCTTAAGCATGCGAGAAATGGTTGAAATTGGGTTAAAGAGACCGCTTGAAACCCGAAACGGGTCAAGGGAACTCACTGCTATTCCCAAGTGGAAAGAGTCGAGAATTCCTCGACCTCATTGGGGTCAAGAATGGCCTTTTTACCTGGATGAAATCCATTTCTCGGATTTTGTGCAAATCACAATTTCAATATCATCGCAAATCCCACGTTAAAATCCCTTTTAAAATTTTGTTTTCCAAACAAAATGCATGGATTCATGTATCGATGACTCTTTCAGGCCCATTTGGGTACCGAGGGTATTTTGGTCATTTTGACCAAATTATTCTCGACCTTCCTGGACCCGTCTTAGTTGTTGTGTTATGAATCGTTTTCATTAAATTAAGCTTTTTGGGTATTCAAACTCCATTTAGTGGATCAATTCATGATTTGTCTGATTGTCTGTAACCCGCACATTTACTGCATTCGTTAATAATTTACAAGCAATAAATCCACAATCGGGTTAATCGGGATGCTGATATGATTAAACCCACTTGGCATTAAAAAACTTGCATGAATTGGCCATTAACTAGTAATTCACGTCGACATGTTGTCAAATGATGTTAATGCCCTTTTCAATTTTCAAGTCAAGGGTAAAATTGTCTTTTCACAAATTAGCGACAACCCTAGGGTTGGCTTGACAGAAACACTACAGTATTAGGATAAGAATGGGCTACCTGTTTAGGTGCAGGTTTATTTGCATAGCCTTTTCTTATCCAACTGATGAATTTCTGTCATCCTATCGTAGATTCGGGTAACTAGAACTGTTATCTCTATCACGAAACATGTAAACCCTTATTAATCATTCACTCGACCTAACCAAGCATTAGACAAGGGTTAGGTGGAACTCTAGGTTCCAAATCTAGAGTCAAAATATGAGTTTGAAAAAGTCAGTGTAGTTGCAGTGTCACAATACATAACAACTTTGAAAGCAATCCACACACAAAGGATTTGACTACAGATACCATGTTTGTCAGGTCCTTGAAACAAAGCCGAATGCAAAATGCTTTGCACACGTTTGCTTGCTTAGCATAGGACATTTGCATGCAAAAACACTCATGGTTCATAATCTGTCAACTCATGTAAACTTGGCATTGAAAAACAACTTATATGCAATCCACATGCCGTTTGTTACATTTTTGCTCTTGTTCGTCCATGCGAGTCGAGCCCGACCCGTATGACGTATTGCACTTAGGGTTCAATGCCCTAACCGTCAGTCATGGGGTCCAACGCCCCATTCACTGAAAGCGCATTTGAATTTCAGTTTTCGATTTTCCCCTGAACTCACAGCGAGTCGGAACGGATTAATAGCCAAACACGAATTGACTGGGATTCAACCATTTGTAATTAGTGTTTATTGTTTTTGAGAGCATTGTAAGGATTTTACTTTGTACATTCATTTTGTAAGAATCTCAGTCGGTGAGCGAACGGTTCGATAATCGAATCGGTCCAATGCTTGCCTAAACAAGAGTAATCCCAAGATTTGACGGTTCCGGTTCACGCAGGAATTTAACCATCATGGTTTGATGAACTGTAACGCACGATAGTGAACCGATTCCCCGACATACGAGCCTACTTCTCTCTCTGCTGCTCAAGCGATATCGTTTAAGTTCATCGAATTTTCGGTGTCAAAACTTGTAAGCCGAGTGCAACCTAATTCACGCAGTAAATAAATCAAATTGCAAGCCTAGCAAGTTAGAGTACTGAAAGGGAATGCGGGATATAGACCCGCACGTAACGTGAACCCTCGAATTCGAACTTTCCGGTTCTGCATAATTAGTGTCTTAGTAAAACTAGGTGTATCATTACCCCTAGAATCGGGCAACTTACCGACCCTCGACCTTCGGGTCGTAAACAGGCAAGTGGCAACTCTTTCTTACGCGTGTTCGTCACGCATCTCCCAGGAAGGTGGACACTCTCGAGCCGTGCGATTAGGTCACGCGCATGCGGGCCCCGACGAGAGCACATTCAGGTCTGTACACGGTCAAACAACTGCACAACAATCATGCAACGAACGGCAAAGCATTTTGTCCCAGCATCATCTGTAGCATATACGAGCCCTAGCGCCAAGCAAACTGCAGCCATTCCTCTCTCGTCTCACGCGATCCATCCGCATTCGCACTTTACTTTATGCACCTTTCATTATGTAACTACTTTTCAATTATGCACGCACCTTTCAATTATGTAACTACTTTTCAATTATCCGCTCACCTTTCAATTATGCAATCACTTTTCGATTATGCACGCAGCTTTACATTATGCAATCGCTTTTCGATTATGCACGCACTTTTCATTATGCAATCGCTTTTCGATTATGCACGCACTTTTCATTATGCAACCGCTTTTCAATTATGCATGCACTTCTCAGTTATGCAAGCTTATTTACTTTATGCAAGCACATTTACTTTATGTAAACACTTTTCCCATTTTTGCTAGCACATTCCTCTACAAACAAACCTACGTATTCCTTACTCATGTCTCACTCTATCTCTCATATCTTTAGGTCAAGCACCACCGCCCTTGCGGCAAAGCCGGCTCCGGTAAATCACACAAACGCCCAACAGCGAAGTCGACTTCCTGCACATGTCATCCCCAGGGAAGAATCCAGTGCCAAGCAGAACTAAAAATAATTCCTTTCCGCACCCAATGTGAATGCCCAGCATATTTACGTTTGCAAATCATCCGGGTCCGTCCCGTTTTTAAATTTCCCGCTCCGGGTCCGTCCAGTTTTTAAAATTCCTGCTCCGGGTCCATCCCATTTTAAATTCCAGCTCCAGGTCCATCTCGTTTTAAAATTCCTGCTCCAAGTCCGTCCCATTTTAAATTCTTGCTCCGGTTCTGGGTTCGTCTCGTTTTAAATTTCTATTCCGGGTCCGTCCCGTTTTAAAATTCCTACTACGGGTCCACCCAATTTTAAATTCCTGTTCCGGGTTTGTATGGACCCGAATGTGGACTCTCGTCAGGGCCCGCATGCGCGCTTTTGGATTACGCGGCTTGGGAGTGTCCACCTTTCTGGGGACGCTTGACGGACACGCCTGAGAAGGAGTCACCACTTATAATTTTACGACCCGAAAGTCGAGGGCTGATAAGTTACCCGAGTCTAGGGGTATGAAAACACCTAGTTTTGTTAAGGCATTGGTCTGTGCGAAACCGAAAAGTTCGAGTTCGGGGGTTCACGTTACGTGCGGACCTATATCTCGCATGCCCTTTCAGTACTCTAGTTTGCTAGGCTTGCAATTTTAATTATTTACCGCGTGAATTAGGTTACGCTCGGCTCACACATTTTGACACCGTAAATTCGGTGAAACAAACGATGTCGGTTGAGAAGCCGAGACAGAAGTAAACTCGTATGTCGGGGAATTAGTTTACTATCTTGCGTTACAGTTCATCAAACCATGATGGTTGAATTCCTGCATGAACTAGAACCGTGAGATATTGGGTTTACTTTTGTCTGGGCAAGCATTGGACTGATTCGATCATTTCGACTCTCAGACCGTTCGCTCATCGACTGAGATTATTACAGAATGAATATACAAATTAAAGTCCTTACAGTGTACTCTCAAAAATAATACAACAAATTATAAATTACAAATGGTTGAATCTCAATCAGCTTGCATTCGGTTATTATTCCACTCCGACTTGCCGTGAGTTTAAAGAAACACCGAAAAACTAAAAGTCAAGCACTCTCAGTGAATAGGGCGTTGGATCCCGTGACTGATGGTTAGGATGTTGAACCCTAAGTGCAATATGTCTTATGGGTCAGGCTCGATCTGCATTACAATCAGGTGCAGAAAAGTACCAAGCAGCATGCAGATTGCAGACAATGTGTTTGTTCTATGTTAAACAGACAAAGGCGTGTAAAACACTTTTGCATTCGGTTTTATTTTAATAACCTGACAAACAGGGTGCCCGTAGTCAAGTCTCATGTGTGTTGATTGCTTTTACAATTGTTTTGTATTACACTACTGAATTGCTTACAAGTTAATGCACAACAAGTCTTTTGTCCAAAAGCCTAAAACCTAAAGTCTTAACCTGCCACTACCCGTGTGTGCTTAAATCAGATTGCATGATTAGTTAAGTAATTATATTTTTCATCCAGAGAACCCGACTAAATACTCGAAACTATGCTAGAATGACATAAACTCATCGGTTGGATAAGAAGAGGCTATGCAAATGAACCTGCACTTGAACAGGTAGCCCCATTCCTATCATGATACCGTCGTGTTTCAGTCAAACTAACCCTAGGGTGTCGCCAAATTACAAACTGACACTTCTGCCCTTAACTTGAAAAATTCTTTTCAGAAAAGGAAAACAGCGCAATACGGGCCACCTCGGCCAGTAACCGGCGCCGACCAATTCCTTGGATTTTTCTGGATTACGCAAGAACCTCGTAAAAGCCAAAGATTCGGTCGATCTATCCGGAAGTGATCTAGAAAGAACTTATGTATTCCGACTTGAATTACCTGAAATCAGGTAAAACTCAAGTCAAAACACACAAGTCTTTCCTAGACATCCGTGTTACATCAAATCGCGCATTTCGGATTTGAAAGTATATAAATTTTGAAAAGGTCATTAACACCGTTTTGTAATTCGTCGACACGAGTTATCGATTAATGTCCAATTCGTGCGAGATTGTTAAAGCCGAGTGAATTAATCGTGTGAGCGTCCCGATTAACCCGTTGGTGAAATTAATGCTTAAGGATTATTGTCGAATCCATTAAATGTGCGGGTTACAAACAATCAAACAAACCCAAAAAGCTTAATTTAATGAAAAGAATTTGCAAATTGGCAACCAAGATAGGTTCAGAAAAGCCGAGGATAAATTGGTCAAAATGACCAAAATACCTTCGAAGCCGAATGAACCCAAATGAGCTACCAATACACGAATCCATGTGTTTTGCTTAAAAAAACTTTTAAAAGGTGTTTTAACGCATGATTTGCTAAAATATTGAAATCGCAATTGCAATTAATCCGAGAAATGAACTTAAAATGGGAAGAGGAAGCCTCATATGACCCGAATAAGTCCATGAGGTTCTCGGTCTCTTCTCCTTGGAGAAAGCCGAGAGGTCCCATGGACCAAATCGGGTTTCACGAAGTTTCCTCGTCTCGTTTTCAATCAAACGTGATAAATAGCATGTATTCGACAAAAGTTGGTATTGCCATGAGTTGAATAACACATTTAAACATGCAAGCACGCACAAACAATACTGACTTCATGGATGCGGGAAAACATGGCGAAACTCGGGAATCGACTTAGATTGAGACAATAAGACCACTCTTAGCCCAAAAAGATCAAAATAACTCTTGGCCCTCTCACTTGGAGATGAACCCGAGAGTTCTTTTGCTTTTTTCTAGTCGGAATAGTCTCCTTGACTACAATCCAAACGTTTCCCGACATACTAGCACGCAAATGGAGGATAAACATGCATGATATAACATGAAAATACATAAAAATATAACCTTGCAATAGATACATGCTTAATACACCTTATTCTTGCATAAACATGCAAGAAATATAAAAAGCCCTATCTCCTCTAAGTTGAGAATGTTACACCTAGCCTCGGGATACGAGGAAAGAGTCGGGCAAGGGTTTGAGAGTCGAGTGACTCGGTGGGATCCTTAAAAGGATGTTCGGGTGCACAGGCAAGACGTTCGGGCGAGCTGGGGCGTGGACTTGGGTGTGCGCGGGCGGGCGCAGACGGGCGAGCGGGAGCGCGGGCGGGCTAGCGGGAGTGCGGGCGGGCGGGCTGGAGCAGACGGGCGCGCGCAAACGGGAGCGCGGATGAGCACGAGCAGGTGCTAGGGACGTAGACGAGCGCTCGAGACGTGGACGTGCATGCACATGCATGCATGCATGCAAACGGACGTCCGGGGTGCACGGGCGCAGGGCGCGGGAGCAATGACGGGAGTAGGCATGCGCGCGGGAGTGGGCATGTGGACGTGCGGAGCACGGGTAGGAGCGCGTAGGCAAGCGTGCGTGAGCGTCAGCGGGCGTCTGGGTGCGGAAGTAGGCGCGCATGCGATTGTTCACCCGAGAGCACGGAATGGACCTGAAATGATGAGCTAACAACTTCAAACCAAAAATCTAAGTTCAAAAATGAACTCCAAGGATCCAAAATCTGCGAAAAATATATTTTGGAAAATTTTGAGTTTAAGTTGGAATAGTGAATGCCATGGATTCCGACTCAAGTTTGAGAGTTTTTGGCTTGGTTTTCGGTTTTCGTTGGGCTGACCAAGAGCTGTTGGTTGTTAGGGAGTTGAGAGCATTTTCCTAGAGGGAGAAAGTTAGAGAGAATGTGCAAGAGCAAAAGTGATTAGCTTAATCACTCTTGAGCAATATATAGGCAATGCTAATGAGTTAGTGAAAGTAAAGTACAATTAGGAGCTTCATTAGGGGGAGTCGGTTTGCTAAGCAAGATAAGGATAAATGTGAGCCAAGCATTATTCACGAAGAAGAGCCAAAAGCATTAAGTGGGAGGATTTGAAGTTGGAGTGTTGTCTTCAACTTCCCTTAGATATTTTGAACTAAGTGTGAGCAAGAGAGCAAGAAGGAGAGCTTGGGCAAAGGGGCGGCTACCCTTGGGCAGCCCGTGGGTCCCACGGCTCAAGAGGAAAAATCGGGAGAAAACTCGGGTCTCGATTGGTCGGGCATTCGAAACTCGTGGTTCAAATTGAACATCGAATTGTCGATATACGCAAGAAAACGGATTTAATGAGCCTAAGATTGCCATTTTTCGTGAGAAAATGCCTCGGGTTTGTACGAGGCTTGGAAGCTGATTTTGCTCGTTTCAGGTGACCAGAGCGAAGTTAATCGCTTTTGACAACATGTCTTGCATCTGCATCCCACGTTGGTCATTTTGACATGCATTGTCAGTTGGACTGAATAGTTGACCCGTAAGCCGGTATTGCAAATGTGGAGCCGGAGACGTCGTAGGAGGCCTAAAATGGATTTCTCAGATTGCTTTCTGCGTTGCTCGAGCGATCCGGAGATCACTGTGATCTCTGTTTGTCGAAAACGGACTTCTAAGGACTTGAAAAACGCATCTGAGACCTTTAAAGCACCGCTCAAGGAGGTCTAGATGAGTTGTGCATTTCAGTCCAATGATTCCACATTGAGCCTTGGGGTGGTTAGCACTGTGTAGGCTAATCGTCCGGCGTCAAGTTTCTACAAAAAGGACCTCCAGATATGGATTTCCACTGAAAATGGCATTTTTTGCTCCTCGGAGGTCACTCGGTAAACTGAAAGGGGTTATGCTGTCTATTTTGCCCAATTGCATCTGCCCGCTGGAGTTTTCAGGGTAATGCAAGTTAACTTCGTTTGCCGTTATTCCGTCAGACCATTCTCCGGTTATGCATTTCCAAAGGAAGGCATGCTCGTTATGTCGCTCAGGAATCATTCGAAGTGTCTGTGTGGCTTACAGGAGACAATCTGAAGCACTGCTCATGCTTTGTATGTTTGTGGGACATGGCTGTAATTGACACTGGGTATTAACTTTTCTCTGAGAAACCAGCATTTTTGGACTCCCACTGAAAAGTTGTCTGTATAGAGAATGTTATTTTGTATAGATCAGATGATCTACAAAATGTGTTTGAAGACACTTTTCATCTGTTTGGCACTGATGTGGATTTTTGGAGTCCAATATTGACTATCTTCCGATGGTCGAGCGAACTATCGAAAAATGGCACTGTTCGCAGTGTACTTTGAAAATGCCGGTTTTGGATGCTGGTGAAATTTCTAGTCACTCTGTTAGCTCTTGATGACCCAGGAAGTTCTTCTATTGTTTGCCCATATCATGTACTTGTTCCTGCTGACTTGAGAATGAATAGTGATTCGTTGCTCTGTTGAGCCGTTTTCTGTATTCATGCTCAAGTCGTGGCCGGAATCGCTGCTGATACTGTTGTTTGGATTGATGAGCCAAAATGGGGTGTGGACAGCTTTCCTCTCTTTGACTGCGTGCTCGGGTAGAGGATGCAGCCAAAGACTTCAGAAGCACCCCTGTTTGATTGACAATAATCGGCATGGCACCTCCGATCACCCTTTTCTTCTCTCTTTTTTGGATGTGTGGGAAATATCATACCTAATGCAAAGGTGAAAGAAAAAAAATAAGACATAGGCAAGCTTTGCAGTAAACAGGAAAGTGCATAAAGAAAATGCATGTCGGAGTGTAAAGTGGGCTTAATGAAAAGTGCGAAATTTGATTAAAAATGTGAAACTTGGAGAAAAGTGTGAAGCTTGATTGAAAGAGTTGAGTTTGATGAAATGTGCGGAGCTTAATGAAATGTGCGGTGTTTAATGAAATGTGCAGTGCTTAATGAAAAGTGCGGTGCAAAAGACAATGGGCGCTTGCCCAATGTTTTTGTAAGAAGCATGGGCGAGCAGGCCCAGCGGATTTGCATGAAGCACGAGCGAGCGGGCTCGGTGAACTTGTGCAGCTTAAAAGAAAGGGCGGTGTAAAAGATGCACGGGGGAGCAGGCCTGGCGGAGTTGTAAGAAGCACGAGCGAGCAGGCACGGCGAACTTGCGAAGCGTAAAAGAAAGTGTGCACGAGCGAGCAGGCTCGGTGACCTGTACAACTTAAAAGAAAGGATGCATGGGCGAGCAGGCTTGGTGAACTTGCGCAGCTTAAAAGAAAGTGCGATGTAAAAGATGCCCGGGCGAGCAGGTCCGACGGAGTTGCAAGAAGCACGAGCGAGCAGGCTCGGCGAACTTGCGAAACTTAAAAGAAAGTGTGCATTGGCGAACAGGCCCAGCGGATTTGCAAGAAGTACGAGCGAGTAGGCTCGGCGAACTTGCGTAGCTTAAAAGAAAGCGCGATGTAAAAGATGCACGAGTGAGCAGGCCCGACGGAGTTGCAAGAAGCACGAGCGAGCAGGCTCGGCGAACTTACGAAGCTTAAAACAAGGATGCACAGGCGAGTAGGCCCAGCGGATTTGCAAGAAACACGAGCGAGCAGGCTCAGCGAACTTGCGTAACTTAAAAGAAAGTGCATATATTAATTGAAAGGTGCAAAGTATAAAGTAAGTGCAAATGCTCGGGAATGGTATGAGGTGTGAAAGTAATCATTGTGATCCAATTTAGCATTGTGTTTGTCAGCGCTGCAGATGATCCTGTGACAGAATGCTTTGCTGCTCATTATCCGGTTGTAGTGCAATTGAATGCATCTAGTGTTCCTTTGAAGACTCCTTCCTCAGATTGAGATTGTCGCCCTTTGCATAAGGCAGACGTGCATCCATTAAAAAAAGACATATTCTAGGATCTGCATTCCTATATCTGTGTACAGGAAAAGAGGAGCTAATAATATTCGTCAGTCGCGTGCTATAGCCATAATGAAGATGTGCAAAGAAGTCCAAGTAATAATGGTTCAGGGATTTTGGACTCGGTGACCACTTGAAAGGTGGTCGTGTCCCACATGACTTTGACTTGAAAGTAAAGCTTTTTGTAGGACGGGCATGACTCGTAGAATTCGCATTAATGTAAAGGGCGGGATCTTTAGGATTCTCCAGATCAAGGATACAACGATTCGACCCTATGTCGAAAGGTGTCTCGTGCCCGAAGAGAAAGAGAGTTTGCTTGCGTCGAAGAATGCCAAACCACTACTCGTTGTTGCTTCATACTGTGTGTAGCTATCATTTAGGTGGTCGAGCTGCTGAAGGCTCCTAACTTTTGCCTAGGTCGCAAGACGTGTGACGACCTAGCGGGGTATTTTATTTGACATTTCCCTCATTTAGAGCTCACATTTTGCTACGACCACCCGTGTTGGGTCTGATCGCACCTCTCGGTTCATCTAACTTTTGCCTAGACCGCCCTTTTCGGGTTTTCAATCTAGCGAGGATTTTGTTTTGTGCTCTCCTTTTGCCATGGTCCCCCTTTGCGGGATTTTAGACCATGACTCTCATTCCCTAATTTTTACCTAGGTCGCCTCAAAGAGGTTTTCAATCTAGCGAGAAATTTATTCTTTTCTCTCAAGAAAGTTATGAGAAAGGGAAAGAACAAAAGAAGGGAGTACATGAGTTTTCAGGGTGGTAGGTACGGGGATTGTGTATAAAGAGAAAGACAAACAGTGGATGTACATTGAAAGAACACTTGCAGTCAGATGACAGAAACACTATCAAGGATTGTATTTCTTGAGAGCATCAGCATTGACCGGAAGAGCATTCTTGGTCCCGTCCATATCATTAAGAATGATTGCTCCTTCGTCAAAGACTTCCTTGACGATGAAAGGACCGTCGTACTTGTATGCGAATTTGCCCCTGGAATCTGGGGCGATGTGCAAGACTTTCCGCAAAACGAGGTCACCAGGGCTGAACTCTCGGGGATGGACTCTCTTGTTGAATGCTCGGAACATCCTTTGCTAGTAACATTGGCCATGACAAAGCGTTGTTAGCCGCTTCTCACCAATGAGATTGAGCTGTTCATAGCATTGTTTTGCCCATTCTGCTTCCTTGAGCTTGGACTCGGCAAGGAACCTCATGGAGGGAATCTCCACTTCGACTGGAAGAACTGTTTCCATACCGTAGACCAAAGAATACGGGGTTGCCTTGGTAGACGATCGGATGGATGTCTAATAAGCCAAGAGTGCGAATAGGATCATCTCGTGCCAGTCTTTGTAATTCACTGTCATTTTTTGGATGATTTTCTTTATGTACTTGTTTGTTGCCTCTACCGCTCCGTTCATTTGGGAGCGATATGGAGAGGAGCTGCGATGCTGGATCTTGAACTGTGTGCAGAGCTCGTCAATGAGTTTGTTGTTCAAGTTCTTGGCATTGTCTGTTATGAGAGTCGCGGGGACCTCTTACCATGCAATGATGTCGCGTTTGAGGAAGCGTGCCACGGCCTTTGCAGTAACCGACGTTAGAGTGATAGCTTCGATCCATTTGGTAAAGTAATCGATAGCTACAAAAATGAAGAGATGTCCATTGGATGCTTTGGGATTAATGGGACCTATTACGTCCATGCCCCACATTGAAAAAGGCCACGGAGCTACCATCGGATGCAAGTCGTTAGGCGGGGCTTTGATCTGGTTCGCGTAAACCTGGCATAGGTGATAGTGCCTGACATGCTTGACGCAGTCAGTTTCCATAGTAGACTAGAAGTAACCGAGTCGCATGAGCTTCTTTGCTAGCATCAGCCCATTCATGTGAGGTCTGCAATTCCCTTCGTGCACTTCTTCCATGAGACATTGCACCTCATTTTCGTAGACACACCATAGTAGTGTGGCGTCAAATGAGCGGTGGTAGAGAGTCTCGCCACTAAGGAAGAAATTTGCTGCAATGCGCTGAAGAGTCCTCCGGTCATGACGATTAGTAAATGCAGGGAATTGACTAGTTTACAGCAAGTGCTTGATGTCTGCATACCAAGGTTTTCCATCAACAACATCGATTACGTCGCAATGGGCAGGGCCCCGAGCAATCTCGAATTCGAGGGGCTCGATCAAATTCTCTTTTGTAATGCTCACCATGGATGGGAGCGTTGCGAGTGCGTTGGCAAACTGGTTCTTCATGCACAGCGTGTACGTGAACGAGAGTTCTCGAAGTTCTCCTCTAACTCCTCGAGATACTAGTGATACGACAGCAGCTTGGGATCCTTCTTGTTCCACTATTTGAGCGTCTGAAAGATTGTGAGCATAGAATCTCCAAACACTTCGAGCTCCTTGACTTTGAGGTCGACTGCCGCCTGCAAGCCGAGAATGCATGCTTCGTATTTGGCTACGTTATTAGTATAGGGGAAGTCAATCTTCGCTGCAATAGGGAAATGACGTCCTTCGGGGGATATCAGTACTGCACCGATACCAGACCCAGTGGAATTGACTGCGCTGTCAAAGTACATCTTCCACCTAGGACTCTCCTCCTCATCATTCAGTTGGAGGATCCCTTCATCTGGAAAGTCAGAGTTGATAGGTGTGTCGTTATCGATCGGGAACTCCGCTAGATTGTCTGCTATCGCCTGGCCCTTCACTGATGTGCGCGACACATACTTGATGTCGTACTCCGTCAGTTGACAATGCCACTTTGCTATGTTCCTCATGGAGGACGGACTGTCGAGTAGGTACTTTAGGGGATCTGTCTTGGACAATAAACGAATAGTGTGATAGAGAGTGTACTGCCAGAGTCATTGCAAGACCCACACCAGTGCACAGTACATTTTCTCTATGTCAAGGTAGTTAGACTCCCCTTCAGTGAACTTCTTGCTCAAATAATAGAGTGCTCGCTCTGCATGTGTGGAATCGTCCTTTTGTCCTAACATGCACCCGAGAGATTATCGGCGTACTGTCAGATACAAAATTAGAGGACGATCTGGTGAAGACGTAACCAACACTGGCGACTGAACTAGATATGGCTTGATCGTATTGAAAGCTTTTTAACACTCGCCGTCCCACTCGACTACTGCATTTTTGTGAAGCAAGCGAAAGAGTGGTTGGCATTTGTCTGTCAAATTTGCAATGAAGCGTGCGATGTAATTCAGCCGTCCTAAGAAGCTCCTTACTTCGTGCATTGTCGATGGAGGAGGCAACTCCATGATTGCCTTGACTTTGTTGGGGTCGACCTCAATGCATTTTTCGCTCACTACAAACCCTAACAGCTTCCCTGACTTGACACCAAAAGTGCACTTCGCCGGGTTGAGTCGAAGCTTGTACTTCTTGAGACGCTCGAAGAGTCGCTTAAGGTTGACCAGATGATCTCCCCCTTCTTTAGACTTCGCAATCATATTGTCGACATTGTCATGAAACAATGTAACCATTGCTCGCTGGTAAGTTGCCCTGGCGTTTTTGAGATCGAAAGGCATGACCTTGTAGCAGAACGTGCCCCACGTCGTGATGAAAGTTGTTTTGACCTTATCCTCCTCTGCTATTTGAATTTGATTATATCCAGAGAAGCCGTCCATGAACGAGAATTACGTGTGGCGTGCGGTATTGTCTACCAGTACGTCAATGTGGGGCAGTGGGAAATTGTCCTTGGGGCTAGTTTATTGAGATCGCGATAGTCGATGCAGACTCTAACTTTCCCATTCTTCTTTTCCACTGGGACAATGTTCGCTACCCATTAAGAGTAATTACACACCTCCAAGAATCCCGCATCCACCTGCTTGATGACCTCCTCCTTAATGCGGAGAAGAAGGTCGGCTCGTTGACGCCGTAAGTGTTGGCGTTTGGGCGGGAATCTTTCAGTATCAAGTTGGAGGAAATGCTTCACAATCGAGGGGTCTAAACCTGGCATGTCGGCATAGGACTAGGCAAAGACCTCCTGATACTCTGTCAAGAAATCGATCATTCAGGCTCTTTGTGCAGGATCAAGGCCTGTCTCGATCCTGAGGGCGCGCGGTTCTTCTGCGGTGCCTATGTTTATCTCTTCGGTTGGCTCGATGGAGGTGAGTTGGTGGTTTTCGAGACTGTGCAAACTCTCCTATATCTCGGGCACGTGACCATCCTCGTCAAGCCCTTCCCCAAAGTATATGGGTAGAGGCTTTCTGAGGCATCTTTTGAATGAGTTCGAATCATTGCATCGGTGATTTGGATTCGATTGGAGCTTGGAAGTAGAAGCAAATTGTTTCAGAAATTGAAATGCTGGGAAATAAGTGTGAGAAGGAAAATTTAGACACAAAAATTAAAAAATGCATGTAGGGATTTCATTAACAAGCCATAACAAAAATCCCTCTTCCGTCATGCGGCTTATGGTATTGCCAGCATGCGGGTAGCATTATATATACAAGGACCATCTTACACATCGGCGACTAGGGCCGAATAGCGTGGGACTCAGGAGTGCTTCCGACAACATGCGACAGTCCCGAAAAGAAATGCTAGAGTGGTGGGACTAGGATGCCCTTGGAGAGCTTCTCGTAGTGAGTGGCGAGACGGTGGAGGTGCTTGCCATGGCGTGCTTGCACAATCTCGTGGCAGGAAGGGCAAAAGCCGAGTCCCCTCTTATTCCGATATTCCTCCACTTCGATCGGCCCGCGATGGACCAACTTCCCCATAGTCTTCGATCACGGAGATTGTGTCGAAGGAGTGGAAGGGCAAGTTCTGATCTTCTCCGATGCTGACATATGAAACGACTGTTTCCTTGTAGATTGTGTAATCCTCTTCACCGTTGACGGTGATGAGCTTGCCTTTGGCAAAGAACTTAAGCTTCTGATGTAGCGAGGAAGGAACAGCGCCAACAGCGTGAATCCAGGGTCTTCCAAGCAAGAGACTGAAAGCGTTGGGGATTTCGAGAATCTGGAAGGTGACAGAGAATGAGCAAGGTCCCACATCAATGAGAAAGTCAATTTCCCCGTTTACTTCTCTCCTTGAGCCATCGAAGGCTCGAACAGTCGCCTTGCTCGCACGGATACGACTCATGTCCACGTTCGTTTGCTTCAACGTGGAGACGGGGCAAACATTGAGGGCATAACCGTTGTCGATCATGACTCGACCAACAACGTGGTTGTTGCACTTACAGACAATGTGCAATGCCCGCAAGTGTCCCTAACCCTCCAAGGGAAGTTCATCTTCAGCAAAGGAGATCTTATTTGAGAAGATAGAGCTCACTGTCTCCTCGATCCCTTTCGGGGCAGTCTCCTTCGGAACTTGTGCCGCAGTGAGAACCTTCAGAAGAGTGTGCCGATGCGATTCTGAACTCAATAGCAGGGCTAGCAGCAACATGTGGGCCGGTGACTTGCTCATTTGTTCAACCACCTTGTATTCGCTCGCTTTTATCACCTTCATGAAAGCTTCAACTTCCTCTTCTGTCACTTTCTTCGTTGGAGTGGATACGGTTCTCACATTGTCCCTAAATGCAGCGGCAGGAGCTTTCCCTTTATCTGCAGGCTCCGGGCCTCGATAAACCCTTCCTGAGCGCGTGATGCCCATCGCACTCATCTCCCATTCAGTGTTGGCAACGTTAACCCCATAACTCCATGGAACCCGATGGTCTTGATATGGCTCCTTTGTAGGAACCTCAATGACAAATGGGGCGGATGCAACTACGATTTCTGCCGGGACATATTCGATGACGAATGAGACCAAGGTTTCCTGCACCTCCTCTCTTCCTCCGATAGTGCCTATACTGATCATGTTGATGACGGGCCCTGAACTCGACCCATGATCAGGGAGGGGGTTTGCTCACACGTTCGGCGGTTTCACCTCATTGAAGGAGATTTGTTTCGCGTCAATCATCTCCTGTATCTTCTCTTGGAGTCTCCAATAGTTGTTAGTGGTGTGACCTGGAGCACCTTGATGAAATTCACAACGGATGCTCTAATTCTGTACTGTTGGATCGAAATTAGGATAAGGTGCCTCCGATCGGATCATGTTGCCTGCTATGAGCTGCCGGTATGTGTGGGACAGAGAAGCCGGTAGGGGTGTAAATTGCTTGCGTTGGCGCGGTGGGGCAGCATTGCCCAGTTGAGCTTGCAGAGTTGGAGTTCGCTGCGCAGGCTGAGGAGGTCTCGAAGCCAGGGCTTTGCTTTGGACTAGGGCGATTGCGACTGAATGACGAGCGGCGGGGCCGGATGATAGGCCTGTTGTGCTTGATAGGGTGGCGCATAATGCACAGGATGTGCATATGCCTGAGAAGCCGGTGATGGAGGCGTATAATTCACTGAAAATTACTGCGGGGATTGAAGTCCTGGATTGACAGCACTAATAGTGGTATCTTTGGTCTTTCTGGAGGTACCGGCAGTATGCTTCTTCGGTGCTTCTTCTTCTTTCTTCTTGGTCAGTTCCTCGGTCCTCCCCAATTTGATACCCATATCGAGCTTCTTCCTGGCTTCAATAAGCTCAAAGAATGAGGAGGCGTGAGATAGGAGGTGTGAGTAGTATACACCTTTCAGCGTGGAATGGAACGGTTGAACTTGCTGAATCTCACTAATTGGAGGGACGTGTTTCACTGCCTTCCCCCTCTACTTCGATGCATAGGCGTCAAAAGCCTAATTTTCCTTCATCTCTATGGTGCTCAACTCTAGGAGGGTCGGGGGTGTCTCCGAGCAAAACCTATACTGATCGAGGAACTTCTGAGACAAGTCCGCCCACGTAGGGATGTCCTATGCTTTCGAGGTCATGAACCAGTCTAGTGCCGGTGTGAAATCTGGAAAGGGAAATGGTCCATAGTGGGAGCAGGAGCTTGTGCACTGATGATCAGAGGGACCGCTGGTGGTGGCACGATGTAAATCGGAGGCTGAGCCAATATGGTTAGCGGCGGCAACGTGTGCATTGCTCAATCTGTTGATAGGAAAGCTGCTGGTGGCAAAGGAACCAATGCAGGAGCAGGCGGCGGTGGCAGAGGATTGCTGACCAGATAGACCGCTGGCACGTACGTCATTGCAGAGAAAGATACATCCTCGCTATCAGTAATGTAGATCGGCGGGATGACCGGATTCGGATCTACGGTTGGTCTCTACTTCGGAGGTGGAGTGTAGCTCAAAGAAGTGCGGTTTTGATATCGGAGCATGGCCATGAGTTCTGCCATATTGGTGTTCCTGTTGGCAGCCAATTGGTTCACCATTCCTTCGAGTGCCATGAAGCGCACGAGGTCGATGAAGTTAGATGACGTCTGTGCTGTCGGAGGAGGGAAATGCACTAAAGGAGCACCTGAATATGCCATTGACACCGCCACGGGTGTTGGAGGTGGTATAGCCTGCATCGGTGGTGTTTGAGAAAGTGCTGGCATCGATGGAGTATCCTGCTCGGAACTGGCGGGTTGTTGTTCTTCTGCCATTCTTACGTGTGCCTGGGTAGGATATCGATGCGATGCCAGTTGTTAATACCTGTATCCACCAGTGTGTGAGTGTGATTGTTGTATGTTGGCCAATTTCAAAATATAAATGACTAAGTGTATGAATGCATGAGATGCATGAGTTTGAAAACGCTAATGCCATTTCATCAGTTCGATTCACATTCCATAATTTACAAAGATTGTCTATTTGAAAAAGGGAACATAAACATTAAACCAACACTACTACATCCCGTAACTGAGTGAGCGCTGCGCGGGTCCTGTGCGGGGCAAAAACGCTAACAAACTAAACTTAAGGATAGTAGACCTTGCGCGCTTTTGCCCACGCTCGGTCCAGCGTAGCGCTCAAACGCGCTATCTCCCTGTCTTGTCTCGTCACGCGCGTGCGTGCGTGAGCTAGCTCTCCCTGTAACTCTCTCTAATACATGAGCTCTGAACGTGTCTCGACAAGCTCTCGGCAGAGTCAATCTCGTTCCTCCCTGATGGACTGCAACCCGTGCACATGGCTCCTTGGGCGGAGCTTTCTGCCTCTGGAACGACTACCGGTGGTGCCCGCGGAATTGGTGCTGTGCGAGGCTGATGAATAGGTGCTCGTCCCTACGGATGGAACTGAGCCATGTATGTTGCGGTAACTGAGAAAGCTCGCTCCTTGTCAGTGGGATGCTCCGGGAAGTAAAGCTCCTGAACGACGCGCGTGCCCCACAAGCGTCGAGCTTCCCAAACTCGTAGAAACCTATCCGGAAGTGAAGCTGTTGTGTCGACCCACATGAACCGGTATGGAATGAGATTCGCCTCTCTGGGAATATCCTGTAAGTCGCCGAGTTGTCTGATGACTCTGCCTGGTAAAACAAGCATGCTCCCCAAATGACTAATCAAAGGAAGTCCTATGACTAAAGGACATCCAATGACCATGGGACCGCTGGGATTCCAGCGAGTGGGCCACAAAAACTGTGCTAGGGTGAGCTCCTCCATAAACTGCTTCCAATCGGTGTAGTTGCGCTCGAAAAGTTAAAACACATGAAGCAAACGAGCGATAAGTGAACGCTCGTCGGTGATGTATGAAAAAAGGGTGAGATGAGCAGAACGGCCTGATGTGTTTGGGGAGCCAAATCTGCAGAAGATGCAGAGATCCTCTCGTACATAGTTAAGGGACCGTATGGTGTCAGCCAGGACGACTTCAACGTAACTATGGCCTCCTGCCACTTGGAGGATGACTTGGGAAAGTGCCCCGTCTATGAGGTTTGATGCGTGTGGGAACATAATGGCCCCAAAGATAAGCAGGAGGAAGCCGTGCCAGGCGTCATGTTGACAGAATTCTCTTGTAGCGCGAAGTGCACGGATGTGTATGAAGTTCATGAGCCATGCAATCCTAACACTGTGCTTCCATCCGTTCTCAAGCTCACGATGAACTTCTTCGTCTCGGAGACCTAAAAGGATGGCGAGTCTGCTCTGTATAGTGGCGAACTGGTTGGGCACCACAATGTCACGAGTTGGCATGGGCCGCTGGATGACTGTCGTGTATTCCTCTATTGTAGGAGCTAGCTCTGTCCCTTGAAAGTCGAATACGGCCCGTTGAGTGTCCCAGAAACTGATAGCGGTTCTGAGCAGGGTCCAGTCGATGGGAGACTCGGTAAGCAGTCAAGTCTCCTATGATGAGCCGAAGGAACGCGCGGTCAACTGGGCGAAATGTCCTCCAAAGGCGAGTAATATCCGTGGCTGGCAGAGTGATGACATCGAGCCTAAGACAGGGATGTGAGTGGTCCATTCTTACCTAAATGGAAAATATGTCAATTTAATGTTTACAGACAAACTGATGCAATGCCCTAGTTTGTTTGAAAACATGAATGCATGTGCAGACAAATAAACTATAACACGGGGTTCTTTACACTGTACTTCACTCTTTCAGTAAAAATAGCAAAAGGCCCTCCTAAAAAAAGAAAAACTACGGGTCGACTCAAAGACTCAACTTTGGTTCGGTTGACGGCATGAAGGTTATTTCGGTCCAGCATGACAGTCTCTGTTTATACATGGTTTGAGTACTACAGGGATAACATCTAGCTAGGTATAGGGGCTCCCGATTCAAGGGTGTGAATTCCTTGAAATCGAGCGAGGATCTTTGGGGGGCCAGTTTGGTGGCAGTGTCGACTCGATCCATTCCCTTACTTGGAACCTCTGACTAACCTAGTTTCCTACTTTGGCGCCCATGGGATTTCAGACATGATACTTAAAACCTGCTAGAATGATGCGATGCAAGTGCAGAAAATAAAGGTGCGTGAAATAAATGTGCTTGAAATAAATGTGCAAAAAGCGATAAATAAACATGCAAGCAAAGCAAACGGGATCGAGCCCGAACCCACTAAGTATATCCCCAGTGGAGTCGCCCAGTTGTACGAACCCGAATGTAGACTCTCGTCGGGGAACGCATGCGCGCCTTTGGTTCGTGCGGCTTAGGAGTGTCCACCTTCCAAGAGACGTGTGACGGACACGCGTGAGAAGGAGTCGCCAATTATCATTTTACGACCCGAAGGTCAAGGGCCGATAAGTTACTCTGGTCTAGGGGTATGAAAACACCTAGTTTTGCTAAGGCATTGGTCTGTGCGGAACCAGAAAGTCCGAGTTCGGGGGTTCATGTTATGTGCGGACCTATATCCCGCACGCCCTTTCGGTACTCTAGTTTGCTAGGCTTGCAATTTTATTTATTTATCGCGTGAATTAGGCTACGCTCGGCTTACACATTTTGACACCGTAAAATCGGTGAAACAAACGATCAGGCTAAGAAGGTCGTTCTTAACCTGAGGAAAGCAAGCCAAGTCTCGGTTACCTCTTCTTAAGGCAAACCCGAGAGCTCTTTTGCTTATTTCGGGTCAGGAAGGTCTTCTGAGGGTCGATCTAAACGTTTCCCAACATGCTAACATGTTAATCGAGGATAAACATGCATGATATAATGTAAAAGTGCATAAAAATGAAGTCTTGCAAGTGAACATGCTTTGTCCACCATATAACTCCATGAACATGCAATAAATGTAGAAGCCCTAACTCCTCTAAGTCAAGAGTGATTTACCTAGCCTCAAGATACGAGGAAAGAGTCGGGGAAGTGTTCGAGAGTCGGGTGACTCGGTAGAACGCTTGGAAGGATGCACGTTCGGTGTGCACGGACGTCAGGCGCGCGGGCAGGCATGCTGGGGCTTGCGCGGGCGCGCAACTGGAGGGCGTGCGGGCGCGCGGGAGCGTGCGGCTACGGGTGCACTGTTCACCCGAGAGCACGATCTTCACCCAAAATAAGGAAATCAACCTGAAATGATGAGCAAATGACTTCAAACCAAAAATATAAGTTCATAAATGAACTCCTTGGGTCCAAAACATGTGGTCCATGGAGTTTGAGAATTTTTGAACTTAAGTCGGGATGATGAATATCGGCTTCCGACTTAAGAAACTCAAAGCTTTCTTCGGGTTTTCTTCGGTTTTTCTCTCTTGGTTTTGAAGTTTTGAAACTTGCTGGTTTTGGCTTATGGAGTTGAGAGCTTTTCTTGAGGGAGAAAGCTTAGAGAGAGTGTGCAAGAGGAGAAGTGATTAACTTAATCACTTTTGGGCCATTTATAGGCAAAGCTAATGACACAATTAGCAAAAACAAGTGCTCTTAACCCCCATGCTTAGCAAATTTCGGTTTGATTAAGAAAATATCAAGCCTCATGTTCTTCCATTGCATTAATGAAGAAGAGATAAGACATTGATGAGCATTGATAAGCATTGATGAGAAGTTGAGTGTTGTCTTCAACCTCTCCAAGATATTTTGGCTAAGAGAGGGCAAGTTGGCTTCTTGCTTTGAAGAAGAAGAAGAAGCTTATAGAGCAAAGGGTGACTCATCTTGGGCAGCCAGTGGGTCCCACGACCGAAGAGGAAAAACCGAGAAAAAGCTCGGGTCTCGATTGATCGCGCATTCGAAGTTCGTGGTTTGAATTGAACGTCGAATTATCGATATACGCGAGGAAACAGATTTAATGAGTCCGAGATTGGCATTTTCCGTGAGAAATTGCCAAATGTCTGTATGAGGCTCGGAAGCCAGTTTTGCTCCTTTTATGCATTCAGAGCGAGGTTACCCAATTCTGACAGCATATCTTGTATCTGCATCCCACGTCAGTCATTTTGACATAAATTGTCAAATTACGTGGGCACTTGTCCCTTAAGCAGGTAAATGCAAATATGGAGCCGGAGATGTCCTAGGAGGCCGAAACTGGATTTCTCAGATTGCTTTCTGAGTTTCTTGGGCGATCCGGAGATCACTGTGATCTCCGTTTTCCGAGATTGGGCCTCTAAGGATATGAAAAGTACATCTGAGACCCTTAAAGCACTGCTCGAGGGGTCTAGATGAGTTGTGTGATTCATTCTGACAATTCCACATTGAGCCTTGAGAAGGCTAGCATTGTGTAACGTAAGCATACGGTGTCAAGTTTCCCCAAAGAGGACCTCCGAATATAGATCTTCACTAAAAATGGCCTTTTGTGCTCCTCAGAGGTTGCTTGGGAAACCGTGAAGGGTTTTGCTGTTTGTTTTGCCTAATTGCGAATGTTCGCTGGAGTTTTCAGGGCAATGTAGTGTGAAGTTCGTTTGCCGTAATTCCATCAGACCAGTCTCCGATTATGCTCTTCTGAAGAGGGGTATGCCCATTTTGTTGCTCGGAAGTCATTCTGGGTGTTTGTCTGGCTTCTAAAAGACAATCTGAAGCACTGCTCGTGTTCTGTATGATTGTGGGGCATGGCCGCATCTGATATTTGGGATTAACTTTTCTCTGAGAAGCCGGCATTTTTGGACTTCCACTGAAAAGTTGTTCTGTATAGAGCAGGTGATTTGCAAAATGCCTTTGGGGATACTTTTCATCTGTTTGGCATTGGTGTGGATTTTTGAAGTCCAATATTGGCTATCTTCCGACGATTGAGCGAACTATCGGAAAATAGAAATGTCCATGTGATATATTGAAAATGCCGGTTCTGGACATTGTGGAGCTCTCTAGTCACTCTGTTACTTTTTGATGATCCCTGGAGTCCTTCTGTCATATCCATGTGTCATTTGCCCGATTTCGCCGACTTGAGGATGAATAGTGATTTTTTGCTCTGTTAAGTCGTTTTTCTTTGTATTCTGCTCAAGTTGTGGCTTAGACCATTGCTGATATCATTGTTTGGAAAGGTGAGCCAAAATGGGGTGCTGACAGCTTGTCCCTCTTTGACTGCGTGCTCGAGTAGAGGATGCAGCCAAAGACTTCAGAAGCACCCCAATTTGATAGCAATGATCGATATGGAACTTTCGATAACAGTCTTCTCCTTCTTGCTTCGGATATGTGGGTTGTTGTACCTAATAAAAAGGAGATATAGTGAGATGCGCACAATGGACGGGTAGAGTCTGGAACAGAGCTGGAATAGGCATTTAAAATCGGGATTGACCCGAAGGGTATTGATCCCAGTGCAGAATTTAAAGTCAAGATTGACCCGAAGGGGATTGACCCCTATGCAGAAATTAAAGTCGGGATTGACCCGAAGGGGATTGACCCCAGTGCAGAATTTAAAGTCGGGATTGACCTGAAGGGGACTGACCCCTGTGCAGAAAAGTAGTCGAGATTGACCCGTATGGGACTGACTCTGTGCAGAAAAGTAGTCGGGACTGACCCGAAGGGGACTGACCCTTGTGCAGAAATTAAAGTCGCCAGTGTAGAAAAGTAGTCGGGACAGACCCGAAGGGGACTGACCCCAGTGCAGAAAAGTAGTCGGGACTGACCCCAGTGCAGAAATGTAGTCGGGACTGACCCGAAGGGGACTGACCCCAGTGCAGAAAAGTAGTCGGGACTGACCCCTGTGCAGAAAGGTAGTCGGGAATGACCCGAAGGGGACTGACCCCAGTGCAGAAAAGTAGTCGGGACTGACCCGAAGGGAACTGACCCCTGTGCAGAAAAGTAGTCGGGACTGACCCCAGTGCAGAAAAGTAGTCGGGGCTGACCCGAAGGGGACTGACCCCAGTGCAGAAAAGTAGTCGGGACTGACCCGAAGGGGACTGACCCCAGTGCAGAAAAGTAGTCGGGACTAACCCCAATGCAGAAAAGTAGTCGGGACTGACCCGAAGGGGATTAACCCCTGTGCAGAAATTAAAGTTGCATGGGATGCATTGCAGAATGAAAATGCTTGCAAAAAGTAAATGCAAACACTGGGGAGTTGCGTGAGGTGTGGAAGAAATCATTGTGATTCCTCCATCACTAAGCTTGTCTGTGCTGCAATCGATATTGTGGCAGAATGTTTCATTATTTGCCAACTGATTGCGATGCAACTGAATGCCTGGAGTGCTATTCTGACTGCAGTGGAGTGAATGTGAAACCCTGAGAATTCTGATTTGTCGGGGACCAACGTTGTTACTGGAGCGGTTGCACTTTGTCGGATTCCAGATTTGTTGTTGGGCCATTGTGCTTTCGCTGATGATGCCCCGACTATGCAATGAGGGATTTTGCTTCGCGGAATGACGTGTGCTGAAGGACTCGAGCTCTGGAGTGGAGTGCCTACATATCTCGAGTGGTAGGGAATCAGAGTCTGCCGTAGTTTCTGCGATGCTTGTGATACTTGTGATCCTGGCATTACGAGTAAATCATAAGAGAAATACTAACAAGTAATGGACACAGGTAAGCATGAAAATGTTGTTGTGACACACAGATCTTCAGTTTTGGGTCGCCTGAGCAACCCATGAAGATTTTTGCTTTGACAGTGTATGTAGGTCCCGTTCTCAGAGGCTTAGATGCGAGGCCTCCAGGGGCTCTCGTTAGCTATGTATTGGGCATATCGAGACATCCCCGACACTATCCTAGTAGCTCTATCGGTTGTTTGACGCGCCCGTCGGCTTTGAACCCTTCTCAATAGGGTACCTTAGGGCGGCTGCATTTGCAACTCGTTTGGGGATTTCTATTCAGATTTGATCAAACTCGGTCTGACCATTTCCAAAGCGTTATGACTAGACTCTCAGAGAGGAATGTCTGAGATTTTGGCTCTGTGATAGCCTGTTGAAGGGTGGCTGTGACCCATTTGGAGTTATGCAAAGACAAAGAGAAAAGAGAAAGCTTGGGAAGCACGTTGCCCCAGACTAAAAGGATACACGGGTTCACGCCTGCAGTGAGATGTACCCCCATTTTCCTTCGTCCTTCTGTTGTGTAGGTTGTACTGAACTGCTTGGACGGCGTATTCAGTTACCCACTGTGCTTGAGGAAGGTTCCCTCTTGGGCGGTTGAATGGTATTGGAGAGCTGATCGGGGATCGTGTTGAAATTGATAAACTGGCCACTTCCCTTAGGGATCCCTTGTCCGCACAATGTGCGAGAGACTAGGGGCAATTTTATCTATCTCTCGTTTTGCTCTCCTTTTGCTACGGTCACCCACCTTGAGACCGCACCTCTCAACCTAAAGGGGAAGAGCTCTCCTTTTGCCACGACCACCCCAAAGGATTTCCAGTCGTGCCTCTCTTTTACCCTAGCTTTTGCCTAGGCCGCCCAAAAGGGGTTTTCGACCTAGCGGGCTCGATTCTTTTATCTCTCGAGTTTGCAAGGGCGAAGGGTTCGAAGGATTCAACCTCCAAATGCATTGTTTTCTGTCTCCGTTGAGGAGTTGTGTCTATTGCTCCCCTTTTGTCGGGGTTTGTTGATTTCTCAAGATTGGCGGCGCCGGAGTTTTAAATCTCAACGGTACCTTGCTTTGTTCATTGGCGGGTTTTTCCCGCGTCTTTTCTCTCTCTCTTCATTGGCGGGTTTTTCCCGCTTCTTTTCGCTCTGTTTTTTTTTTCTTGCAACTGGGGTTTGTTTGAAACTCCTCGACTTTGCATCGCCGAGGCCGCTTTGGTGTGCTTCGCCTCATGGAGACTCGTTGCATGTTGCTAGCCCTATTTTGTGAGGATTGACTTTCTTAGAAGTTTGACTCTCGTACACTCGAAAGCTGAACTTCGTGTCATTTGCCCTTGCAAGCGTTACATGTGAATTTCCCCTGTTGTCTAGGAAAAGAAAATGTCAAATTGCCCCGTGAATAGGGAACCGAGGTTGCCCCTGTGTGAATGTTGATCGGGGATGCTCCGGTCTTCATTTTGTGGAAGTGGCCTGTGGCAGGCGCCTTGTGCGATGTCTCTGATCATCTCTTGTTGTTCTTTACAGTGCGTACCTCTTGGAGGGTGCACGCTGTTAAAGCCAATGGATGTTCACGGAAGATTGTTGCATCGATGCTGAGTGATTCACTCAATTATCTTTGTCTTTGGCTTCATAGGGGGTACCTCATCGTCGAACACTTCCCTTGTCAAAGTATAAGGAAAGGGTCCGAGACAAGTTCTCAGGGAAGCGTGAACTCGCGCATCGCTCTTCGCCTGTGGTCAATGTGCCCCTGTGAAGGATGACAAAGAAGACAATGCATTAGGCGATTATGCGGGGGGATATGTGGCTAGAAATATGAGGTGGTCCCATGGGAAAATCCATTTTTGCCCCGCGCGCGACCCATGGGGTGCCGCGTGCAAACGACATTTGTTTCTAGGAATCTAGTCATCACCACTCTGGAGTGGTTAGACTGTGACTGAGGTCACATAAGCATATTTTTCCTAATTGCGAGTAGGCTTGTGCAGCCGTCCTAGGGAAGGCTCGAGGAGCCGGGTCCCATGAGGACAGGCGAGTCGAACAGGTCCAACAGAACTAATAGGGCGTCGCAAAGACTGTCCTAATGTCCTGTTTGAAGGATTTGTTTATGTCGGGAACCCATTTGTAGGAATGGATTTAAATTAAAGCAAAAGAGAATTTAAAGAAGACTGCGCATGTTATTCCAATGCTTAGTCGGCAGCGACGGCAGAGGACGGGTGAGATCCATTCTTTGATCGAAGACATGACCGTGCTGGTCTCTCCTGCGATTGAGAGTTGGGTCATGCTCTATTTTTGGGGCTGTCACTTCCGGTCTTTGCAGTTGAGGGATTAGACTTGCTCCTCGGAGTATCGTTTGGATGAATTTGAATCCAAGTCGATCTTGGATTTTAAATGAGCCTGAAAGCAGTAAATGCGGGGCCGGAGCCCAAAAGTGGGGCCGAAGCCCGATGAAGGGCCGAAGCCCAAAAGTGGGGCCAGAGCCCGATGTAGTGCCGAAACCCAAAAGTAAATGCAGGGCTGGAGCCCGATACAGGGCCGGAGCCCGATGTGGGGTCGGAGCCCAATGCAGTAAATGCGGGGCCGGAGCTCGATGCTGGGCCTGAGCCCGATGCAATAAATGCAGGGCCGGAGCCCGATGCAGGGCTGGAGCCCGATGTTGGGCCTGAGCCCAATGCAGTAAATGCAGAGCCGGAGCCCAATGCAGTAAATGCAGGGCTGGAGCCCGATGTTGGGCTTGAGCCCAATGCAGTAACTGTAGGGCCGAAGCCCGATGTTGGGCCGGAGCCCAATGCCGTAAATGCATCTCAATAGGAAAGTTCAAGAAATGCAAAAGCAATGGTCAATGCTGAGGAACAGCGTAGGGCGCTGCAAAGCGGTGACTCTGATTTGCTTGCGGTCTTGCTCTATGGAGCAAGGATGGGGATTTAGTGTTAAAATCCCAAGGAACTAGATGAGAGACGTTTGTTGTCTCAATTGTGGTCGCTCAGTATTCAGGCTGTCTTCTTGTTGAGAATTTCCTACAATGGGAAAAGAAAACAATGAAGTAACATGAATTGTTCAGGATTTTAATGCACGTGTGTAGGGAAGCGAACTGGCTTGGTAGGCGTCGTGCGAGTACACCAAGAGACATGCATTGATATGTTGAGCATGTGTGTATGAGTTGGTGTGAACATGCTTTGACATGTGTGAGGCACGCTTGATCATTGGTAGATGCGTGGGGTCACGCGGAGGGATGTGCGTCCGATCACGTGGTGACACTCTCTGTTAGGAAGAAGTTAGTGTTGGTTAACTTCGCCTAGGAAGGTTGATCGGCCCTCGGGCCACAACTCGTCTTGCCGTGGAGGAAGGGTGAAGGCCGCCAGTGGCCTGCCAGCGAAAGTGGGCACTACTCGCCTGTCGTGCGGGGTGGGTGGCCGGGATGGACTCGGTTTCTGGTCATAGCACATATTACTATGGAGAAATGAAGACCGCGGGTGGTCTACCCGCGAAGGTTGGCACGACTCGCCTGTTGTGCGGGGTGGGTGGCCGGGATGGACTCGGCTTCTGATCATAGCACATCTCGCTATGGAGAAGTGAAGACCGCGGGTGGTCTACCCGCGAAGGTTGGCACAACTCGCCTGTCGTGCGAGGACATGGTAGTTGCTGTGCAAACATCAGATGCAGGCAATGTATGAATTTTCAAAATCTAATGCCGTTACATTGATTTGATTCAAGTTCCCAGATTTACGAAGATGGTTCATTTGAAAAAGGGAACTTAAGCAATAAACCAATGCAATGTCCTAGTTTGTTTGAAAACATGCATGCAGTGCAAAAAAGTAAAGTATAACTGTATCTGTTACAATGTACATCGCTCATTATAGAAAAACAACAAAAGGCCCGCCTAAAAGAAAAACTATGGGCCGACTCAAAGACTAGACTTTGGGTCGGTTGGCGGCATGAGGTTTGTTTTGGTCCAGCATGACAGTCCCTGTTTATGCATGGTTTCAGTGTTCTACGGGGAAAACCACTAACTAGGGATGAGGGCTCCCGATTCAAGGGTGTCAATTCCTTGAAATCGGGCGGGATTCTTTTCAAGGCCTAAACGATCGTCGAACTGTGTGCCGTACCCCTACTTCGAACCCCTCTCTAACCTGGGTTGCCTAAAATCGGTCGTGGGACGCGATCCATAGGTACCTAGTGCTAGTGTGATATGCAATGCAAGTGCTTTTAATTAAAAGTGCGTTAAGTAGATAAGCGAAAAATGTACCGAAAGCGGTAAATAAACATGCAAGCAAAGTAAACGGGTCGAGCCTGAACCCACTAAGTATGTCCCCAGTGGAGTCGCCAAGCTGTACGGACCCGAATGTGGACTCTCGTCGGGGCTCGCATTGCGCGCTTTTGGATCGCGCGGCTTGGGAGTGTACACCTTCCCATGGGAGCGCGTGACGGACGCGCGTGAGAGATGGAGTCGCCACTTACCATTTTACGACCAGAAGGTCGAGAGCGGATAAGTTACCCGGGTCTAGGGGTATGGAACACCTAGTAGTTGTTAAGGCATTGATCTGTGCGGAACCGGAAAGTCCGAGTTCGGGGGTTCATGTTACGTGCGGGCCTATATCCTGCACGCCCTTTCGGTACTCTGATTTGCTAGGCTTGCATGTTTTATTATTTACCGCATGGATTAAGTTGCGCTCGGCTCGCACGTTTTGACACCGAATATTCGATGAATTAAACGATGTCGGTCGAGAAGCCGAGAGAGAAGTAAACTCGCGTGTCGGAGAATTGGTTCACAATCTTGCGTTACAGTTCATCAAACCACGGAGGTTGAATTCCTGCATGAACCAAAACCGCGAGATCTTGGATTTACTTTTGTCCGGGCAAGCATGGGACCGATTCGAATGATTTGACTCTCGAACCGTCCGCTCACCGACTGGAATTCCTTACAGAATGAATGTACAAAATAAAAGTCCTTACAATACTCTCGAAAACAATAAATATAAATTACAAATGGCTGAATTTCAGTCGACTCGCGTTCGGTTATTATTCCGCTCTAACTCACCGTGAGTGTAGGGAAACACCGAAGAACTGAAATTCAATGCACGCTCTCACTGAATAGAGCGTTGGACCCTGAAAGTGATGGTTAGGGTGTTGGACCCTGTGATCGATGATTAGGGCTTTGAACCCTAATATTATTCGGCCTAGGAATCAGGCTCAACCCGCATGACAAACAGGTGCGGAAAGATAACACGCAACATGTTAATAACAGACAAGGTGTTTGTTATTGTCGTGTTTACGTGAATTAACAGATTATTAACCCAGGGGTGTTTTTGCAATCAAATGCCATATGCTAAGCAATCAAACACGTGCCAATATTTTAGCATTCGACTTTTGTTGGAAACTTGAAAAAGAGAGTCAAATCTCATGTGTGTGGATTGCTTTTACAGTTGTTCTGTATTGTGACACTGAATTACCACTGAATTAGCCAAACTCCTGTTTTGACTCTAGATTTGGAATCTAGAATTCCTCCTAACCATTATCTAGTGTTTGGTTAGGTCTAGTGAAAGGTTAATCAGCATTTTACAGGTTTTCTGACAAGGATCAACGTTCTAGTTACCCGAGTCTATGTTAGGATGACAGAAACTCATCAGTTAGATAAGAAAAGGCTATGCAGATGAACCTGCACCTGAACAGGTAGCCCGTTCTTATCCCGTACTGTAGTGTTTCTATCATGCTAACCCTAAGGATGTCGCTGAATAGTGAAAAGACGATTTTGCCCTTTATTTGAAAATTGTTTTCAGAAAAGGGGAAACATTGCAGTGCGGGCCACCTCGGCCTGTAGCCGGTGCCAACCAATTCCCTGGATCATCCAGGGTTGTACAAGAACCCTGAAAAGGCCAAAAAACCGGTCGATCTGCTCGGAAGTGATCTAAAAGGATCTTCTGTATTCTGACCTAAGTTACCTGGAGTCAGGTAAAAACTCAAATTAAGACACATAAGCCGTTTTCAGACGTCCATGCTACATCGGACCGCGCGTTTCGAGTTTTGAAATCGATAAGTTTGAAAAGGGCACCAACGTCATTTGACAACTCATCGATGCGAGTTATCAGTTAATGACCAATTTGTATAAACTTTATCAGTGTGAAGTGGGTTTAATCATGTGAGCATCCCGATTAACCCGTTTGTGGAATTAATGCTTAAGGGTTGTGCCGAATGCATTAATTATGAAAACGATTCATGAATCGGCGACCAAGACGATTCCATAAGGATCGAGGATAATTTGGTCCAATGACCGAAACTACCCTCGTAACCAAATGGACCCGAATGAGTCATCAATACCCGAAACCATGCATGCTTTGTTTTGAAAAGACAGTTTCATGCGATATTGCGATGATAATGTAAATTGCAAATTACACGAAAGCCGAGAACAAACTCAAAACGGGAAGAGGAATCCTCATGCAACCTGGACGAGTCTAAGAGGCTCTTGGTTACTTCTCCTTGGAGATAGCCGAGAGGTCTCATGGCCCAAATGGGGTTCCATGAGGTTTCTCCGTCTCGTTTCGAATCATTTCTCGCATGCCTAAACGACAAACATGATAAATGACACGATTAAACGAAAGTCGGTATCGCCATGATTTGAATAACGCATTCGAACATGCAAACATGCACAAACAAGTTATTTAAGGAATCGATAAAACAATACCGACTTCATGCATGTAAGAAAACACGAGAAAACTCGGGAATCGAACTTAGATCGGACTAAGAAGGTCGTTCTTAACTTGAGGAAAGCAAGCCAAGTCTCGGTTACCTCTTCTTGAGGCAAACCCGAGAGCTCTTTTGCTTATTTCGGGTCAGGAAGGTCTTCTGAGGGTCGATCCAAACGTTTCCCGACATGCTAACATGTTAATCGAGGATAAACATGCATGATATAATGTAAAAGTGCATAAAAATGAAGTCTTGCAAGTGAACATGCTTTGTGCACCATAAAACTCCATGAACATGCAATAAATGTAAAAAGCCCTAACTTCTCTAAGTCAAGAGTGATTTACCTAGCCTCAAGATACGAGGAAAGATTCGTGGAAGTGTTCGAGAGTCGGGTGACTCGGTAGAACGCTAGGAAGGATGCTCAGGTGCAAAGGATGCACGTTCGGTGTGCACAGACGTCAAGCGCGCGGGCAAGCATGCTGGGGCTTGAGCGGGCGCGCAACTGGAGGGCGCACGGGCGCGCGGGAGCGTGCGGCTGCGGGTGCACTGTTCACCCTGTCAGCACCCCATTTTGGACCACCGGCTTCCTACACGAGAATCCCCGACCAAAGCCCGGGTTACTATTCATCACCCGACGATCAGTGGCGAACATGTGAGCACAGAGACATGAATTACAAGAGAAAAGCAGGGTGCACTAAAAAGGCAGAGGAGAGCCGTCAAAAGAACAGACAAACAAGGAACCCCGAAAACAGCGGAGCCGGCACTGTGGCACTATTCATCATCGAATCACTGAAACACCGAAAGGTGCCCAATATGGGACTCTAAAAATCCCTCTCAGTGCAAAAATGACCAACGACGCGTCCGAGCGCATTCCGGGGACATCCCGCGTAAGCCGGGACACCCCCGATCTCTCACGGACGCCTTTTCTAACAGGGCTCCCGGGGCCCGATCCACTGACAAGTAAACGGCACCCCAAAACGGGCCTACAGGCACCCAGGGACTATCGGGGTCATGGAACAAGCTTCAGACGACCTTTCGGAACTCTACAGGGTTTCCCGAGGGATGTTTCAGTGGTAGCAAACACCTGCCGGTGAATCTTCGGGGCACATCCACAGAAAACAGAGATCACAGCGATCCCCGAACGCTTCAAGACATTCGTGGAACACTGAGAAAGCCTCGATCACAAGTCCCTAGGTTTTCCCGGGGCAACGGCCTTCGGTCGGGGACGACGAGCCAACGATCCCCCACGAGGCAAAAGGGTCACCGAAACGGACATTAAGATGCACAAGGGGCAATCGGGGACCGAGGACGCTCAACTCCACTCCGAATGTCCGAAGATGGCAACACCGACTCTCGAGGCGCCAAGTCACCCGAACATTCGTTCACACGACGTATGGCGATATTAGGCTCATTCAAATCCTCTTCGTTCAAGCATTCCAAATCTATAAATTAATCGGACGTCGGAGATCGGACGCGCGTTCAATCAAGTCTCAAGCTTATTCCGGCTTTTCTCTTAGTCGAATGGGGCCCACAGCTCAGCCAAGCCAAGCCTCCAAGCCACGGCTCAATCCCAAGCCACGGCTCAATCTCCAAGCCGTGGCTAAAACCCAAAATTCGGTGGCTCCAAGCTCCAAGAAGCTCCCTCCTCCACACATTTCAAATTTCTTCTTACACCTATCACTTCCCATCACTTCCCCATCACTTCCCATCACTTCCCCATCAATTCAGCCATGTGATACAAACCCCTCCCTAACCCCTCTTCAAAATTCGGCAGCCCCATAATCCTCCTCAAAATCACACTTAATTTCACTAATTTTGCACCATTAGCCTTCTTATCAAAGCCTCTTGGGTCATTAACTTAATCACAACTCAATTTCCATTCTCTCTCAAGCTTTCTCACTCTAGGAGAACCTCCAAAACCCTCTCAAACTCCAGCAATCAGCCCTGGTCGTTCGGCCCGAGCACAGCCCCGTCCAAGGCCGAAAACGCCGGAAAACTCAACCGTTTTCCGGCGACCGCCATCCTACCCGATCCAAACATGACCAAACTTCATATCCCACATGTTTTCGACCTCGTAAGTCCATTTCCGACCTTAGAATTTTCATTTGAAGCTCCCAGCACTTCGTTCCAGCTCTGTCCAGATTCGGGTCCCTAGGGCGTTTTCCTGGTCTCTAAGCGAGTTCTTCCTTCTCGACTTAAGCAAGCTCAACCAAACTCCATATCCCACATGAATTCGACCTCCCGAGTCCATTTCCGGTGTTAGTTTTGCGATTTGAAGCTTCCAGCTTGCCGAACCAGCTCTGTCCAGAACCGAGTTCCATAGGCATTTTCACGGTCTCCCGAGCTTCCTCGACATTTCCACCACCCCACGACTATGGCGAGTCGTGCCATCACTTTCTAGGGGTTTCTTACAACCCTCACTCTCCCCCGTGATGAGGTGGTTGCGTGCCGAGAGCCGTCCAACCGTGCACCACCACCATTTCCCTCTTTTCTCCCTTCACAGATTTTTCCAGCTTTTTACCGGATTTCTTTGCATCTTTCAGGAAAATTGACATATCCAATCCTCATGAAACCACTGCAGGCATGATCCTCACTCAGTTAGGAGTCCAACGCCACCGACCTTCCATCAAAAGACCACCGGGAGCCTCCCATAGAGTCGTTTCTTCATCGGGTGCCAGTCGGGTCTGTTCCTCCGGTTTTCTTTTCTAACCCGAACTTTGCAGGAACGTACAGGTCAGCTAGGGTTGAATCTCGCTACGAGCCACCTATCACCGTGATCTTCACTCAGTTAGGAGTCCAATGCCACCAATCTTGCACCAAAAGACCACCGGGAACCCCCTGTATACCCGTTTCTTCATCGGGTGCCAGTCGGGTCTGTTTCGTCCCGACTGGGTCTGTCATTTTTTTACTAACCCGACTTTGTTTTTGATTTCCGGAAAATCTACACATGCCCTCCTTCCGAAACCACCGCAGGCATGATCCTCAGTGAGTTAGGAGTCCAATGCCGCCGACCTTGCAGCAAAATACCACCGGGAGCCTCCGGGACAGCCATTTCTTTCTGACCTGCCCAGTCGGGTCAGTTCCGCCCAGTCGATTCTGTTTTCTGCTAGCTAACCCGACTTTGTTTTCGATTTCCAGAAAATCTACACATGCTCTCCTTCCGAAACCACCACAGGCCCGATCCTTAGTCTCTTAGGAATCCAACGAAACTGGCCCCGCTCGAAAACTGGCTCCGCTCGAGACTCGTCCTAAGTAATTGGATAAATCGAATATCAACTCGTAAACGCGTCGACGAATCACTAAACGGTGAGAGTGCCCTTTTAAAATTCACAATTTCAAAACATCGAGACACATAACACGAATAGAATTAGTGTCTAGGGAGCACTCGTGCGCTATGACTCGAGTTAAGGCCCGATTTGAGGAGACTCATGTCTAAGTGCACGAGTCCTCTTTGGACCTCTTCGTGTCATGCGATCCCAACTTTCACATACACGCCCTACACGTTTTACCGTTCAAAGGGCATGACCATCATTTCGTGATTCGCCGACATTCTAGGCGTTAGGGAGGCCGAAACACCTCGATCTATGGATGAAAAAGGGCAACCCGTTCGGGTGCGAATTTCATTCGTACGGTCCATTCCGTTCACTTTCGGTGTTTCTATCTTCCTATCGTAGATTCGGTGGTGAACATTTTATTTCTGTTACGAAACACAAAGAACCAGATTAATCATGTATTTGACTTAATCAAACATTGGATAATGGATAGGCGGAATGCTAGATTCCAATCTAGAGTCAAAATACGAGTTTGGCTAATTCGGTGAAACTGTAGTGACACCTAACTGAATAAGAGTTCTAAAACAAGTTCACACACATAATTGCCTTAGAACCATATTCTAGCCCACCATTTATGTTTGCCTAGGCTAGATACTTTGTTTGTTACTCAACCCCGGTTAATAACTGATTAAATCACGTACATCCGACTTAACATACAACTTGTCTGTATTTACCTGTACTTGTCAGTTATCGTCTGTTTTTCATCAGTTTTATCAGTTTTCTTCTGTTTTCCATTTGCTTTTGCTGATTTGTTACGGTTCGGGTCCGAGCCCATAGGTTACACGTTGCACGGGTTCCAACGCCCCAAATCACCGAACACGAGGTCCAACGCCTCCCAACTCACTGAGTGCGTGCAACCCGAGTAAGGAATGGGATCTAACCTCGAGTCACCGTCATACTCCAATTATGGCCTATGCGGAAGGTAATTTGGATTGGATGTGTGAAACGTGTTTAGATATCACCCGGGAGCTCGATTGGTCCGACGGTTACAGTTGGGACTAAGCGGTTCCCCTGTAAACCGTCGGTTCGATCGGACCCGACCCCCAGGCTCTTTGAGCTCGCGTTGGCCTAATTTATTTATCGGTCATTCAAAACACACGGTGAGCTGGAGCGGAATATTGGCCCAATGCAAACCGATCGGGATCCATTTACTTTATTCAGTTGTACTCTGTAGTTATTCGAGTGTACATTGCGAGGATCTTATTTGTACATCTACTCATTCATTTGTAAGGATCCCCGATCGGTAAGGGAGAGGTCCGAGTGTTGAACCGGTCAAGATGGTTTATTAATGCCTAGAGACGAGTAAGCCCGAATACTCGCGGTTTCGGTTCGCGCAGGGAGTCGACCGTCGTGGTTTGACGAACTGTAAACGTTATGATAGTGAACCGATTCCTCGACGCACGAGCCTACTCATCTTTGGGATTCTTGGTCCAACTTGATCAAATCATCGACTTTACGGTGTCAAAACGGGCCAGTCAAGTGCAACCCTAAAACACGTGGTGTACGGACCCGAATGTGGACTCTCGTCGAGGCCCGCATTGCGCGCTTTTGGATCGCGCGGCTTGGGGGTGTCCACCTTCCCGTGGGGACGCGTGACGGACACGCGTGAGAGAAGGAGTCGCCACTTATCATTTTACGACCCGAAGGTCGAGGGCGGATAAGTTAACCGGGTCTAGGGGTATGGAACACCTAGTTTGTTGTTAAGGCATTGGTCTGTGCGGAACCGGAAAGTCCGTGTTTGGGGGTTCATGTTACGTGCGGGCCTATATCCCGCACGCCCTTTCGGTACTCTGGTTTGCTAGGCTTGCATGTTTTATTATTTACCGCATGAATTAAGCTGCACTCGGCTGGCACGTTTTGACACCGGAAATTCGGTGAACTAAACGATGTCGGTTGAGAAGCCGAGAGAGAAGTAAACCCGTATGTCGGTGAGTTGGTTCACAATCTTGCGTTACAGTTCATCGAACCATGGAGGTTGAATCCCTGCGTGAACCAAAACCGCGAGATCTTGGATTTACTTGTGTCTGGGCAAGCATTAGACCGATTCGATTAATTCGACTCTCGGACCGTTCGCTCACCGACTGGAATTCTTACAGAATAAATGTACAAAAGAAAATCCTTACAATGCTCTCGAAAACAATAAATACAAATTACAAAAGGGTCGAATTCCAGTCGTTTCGCGTTCGGTTATTATTCCACTCTAACTCACCATGAGTTTAGGGAAAAGACCTGAGAACTGAAATTCAATGCACGCTCTCACTGAATAGGGCGTTGGACCCTGTGAGTGTTGGTTGGGGTGTTGGACCCTGTGATCGATGATTAGGGCGTTGAACCCTAATATTATTCGGCCTAGGGATCAGGCTCGACCTGCATGGCAAACAGGTGCGGAAAGATAACACGCAACATGTTAATAACAGACAAAGTGTTTGTTATTGTCGTGTTTACGTGAATTAACAGATTATTAACCCAGGGGTGTTTTTGCAAGCAAATGCCATATGCTAAACAATCAAACATGTGCCAATGTTTTAGCATTCGGTTTTGTTTTGAGAACTTGACAAAGAGAGTCAAATCTCAGGTGTGTGGATTACTTTTACAGTTGTTCTGTATTGTGACACTGAATTACCACTGAATTAACCAAACTCGTGTTTTGACTCTAGATTTGGAATCTAGAATTCCTCCTAACCATTATCTAGTGTTTAGTTAGGTCGAGTGAAAGGTTAATCAGCATTTTGCATGTTTTCTGACAGAGATAACTGTTCTCGTTACCCGAGTCTATGTTAGGATGATAGAAACTCATCAGTTAGATAAGAAAGGCTATGCAGATGAACCTGCACCTGAACAGGTAGCCCATTCTTATCCCGTACTGTAGTGTTTCTGTCATGCTAACCCTAAGGGTATCGCTGAATTGTGAAAAGACGATTTTGCCCTTTATTTGAAAATTGTTTTAAAAAAAGGGGAAATATCGTAGTGCGGGCCACCTCGGCCTGTAGCCGGTGTCGACCGATTCCCTGGATCGTTCAGGGTTGTGCAAGAACCCCAAAAAAAGCCAAAGAACCGGTCGATCTGCCCGGAAGTGATCTAGAAAGATTTTCTGTATCTTGACCTGAGTTACCTGGAATCAGGTAAAAACTCAAGTTGAGACACAGAAGCCCTTTTTAGACGTCCATGCTATATCGGACCGCGCGTTTCGAGTTTTGAAATTGATATGTTTGAAAAGGGACCAACGTCCTTTGATGACTCGTCGACGCGAGTTATCAGTTAATGTCCAATTCGGGTAAACTTTATCAGTGTGAAGTGGGTTTAATCATGTGAGCGTCCCGATTAACCCGTTTGTGGAATAAATGCTTAAGGGTTATAGCCGAATGCATTAATTAGGAAAACGATTCGTGATTCGACGACCAAAATGAATCCATAACGATCAAGGATAATTCAGTTGAATAACCGACAATATCCTTATAACCGAATGGATCTAAATGAGTCCTCGATACATGAATCCATGCACGTTAATTTTAAAAGAGTCTTTACACGATACTTTAACATAGGAATCGTAAAGACATTGAAGTAAAAATTCACACCATCCGATAAACGAATTAAACTTGAGATAAGGAACTCATTCTTGACCCAAGGAAGGCCAAGAAGCCCTCAGCTTCATCTTATGAAAGGTGGCCGAAGGTTCTCATGGCTCTATCCGAGTCACAAATGATTTCCTAATCGTGGTTTAATCATTTTTTCGCATGCTCAGACATCAACCGTGATAAATAACACTCCTTTTTAACAAAAGCCGGCGTTATCACGATTTGTTTAGCTCATTTAAACATACAAACATTCACAAACGTTTTAATTAAGGAAAGGATAAAATAACACCGGCTTCATGCGTGCAATAATGATAAAACAAGCTCGGAAACTAACTTGGATCGGCTAAGGAGACCGATCTTAACCCGGAAAGAGCAATTTAAGTCTCAACCCTCTCATTTAGAGAGTTGGCCGAGAATTAATTTGCCATAGTCGGGTCGGGATAGTCTTCTTTACGACGATTCAAGCCCTTTTCCGACATGGTAGCAAGTCATAAGATAGTGCACATGCATAATATAACATAAAATTGCATGAAAATTGAATCTTGCAAGTGAAACATGCATGAACACCATAATACTCCATAGCCATGCAAAAATATAAAAAGCCCTAACTCCTCTAAGTCGAAAATGTTTACCTAGCCTCGGAATACGAGGAAAGAGTCGGGGAAGTGCTTGAGAGTCGGGTGATTCGGTGGAACCCTTAAAAGGGTATTCGGGTGCAAGGGTGGACGTGCACGGGCGTGGTCAAGCACGGTGACGGGCGCTGGGCACGACGATGGGCGCTGGTGGGTGCGGCGACAGGCACGAGCGTGCTGGATGACGGGCGCAGGTGGCGCTCGGTGACTGGCACGGGCGTAATCAAGCACGGTGACGGGCGCTGGGCACGATGATGGACGCTTTGTGGGCGCGGCGACCGGCACCAGCGTGCTGGATGACGGGCGCTGGTGGCGCTCGGTGACTGGCACGGGCGACGGGCACGGGCGTGCTGGATGACGGGCACGGGCGCGCTGGATGACGGGTGCTGGTGGCGTTGGTGACGGGCGCGGGTGTGCTAGGTGACGGGCACGGGCGTGCTGGATGACGGGTGCTGGTGGCGCTGGTGACGGGCGCGGTTGTGCTAGGTGACGGGCCCGAGCGTGCTGGATGACGGGCACAGGCGTGCTCAGTGACAGGCCCGAGCGTGCTGGATGATGGGCACGGGCGTGCTCGGTGATAGGCACGAGCGTGCTGGATGACGGGCACGGGCGTGCTCGATGACGGACGCTGGGTTGCTCGGTGACGGGCGCGCGCGTGCTAGGTGACGGGCCCGAGCGTGCTGGATGACGGACGCTGGGGTGCTAGGTGACGGGCCCGAGCGTGCTGGATGACGGGCACGGGCGTGCTCGGTGACCGGCCCGAGCGTGCTGGATGATGGGCACGGGCGTGCTCGGTGACAGGCACGAGCGTGCTGGTGACGGACGCTGGGGTGCTCGGTGACAAACGCTGGTGACGCTCGTTGACAGGCGCTGGCGAGGCTGGTGACGGACGCTGGGGTGCTCGATGACGCTGGTGACGCTCGGTGACAGGCGCTGGCGAGGCTGGTGACGGACGCTGGGGTGCTCGGTGACGGACGCTAGTGACGCTCGGTGACGGACGCTGGTGACGCTGGTGACGCGTCACTGTTCACCCGAGAGCTCCAACTTCACCAGAAACGACCAAAACGATAAGCAAATGACTCCAAACTGAAAAACTGGGTTCAGAAATGGGATCCTTGGGTCCAAAACATGTCGTCTATGAAGTTTGAAGAATTTTGGATATAAGTCGGAATAGTGCCCGCTATGGATCCCGACCTAAACTCCAAAGATATTTGGCTTGGTTTTCGGCTTTCATGAAGTTCTTTGCTTGCTGATGGTTCCTAAGAAGTTGAGAGCATTTTCTAGAGGGAGAAACTAGCAAGATCATGTGTGCTTCATGAATCCTTAGCTTAATGACAAGTATGCAATATATATGTGAAGCTAATGAGCAATTAAGCAAAACAAAGCACCATTAAGGGCTTCATTAGCAAAAGTCGGTTGCCCTAATGGAGATGAGGATGAATGTCCTCCATGTATCTTGATGAGGAAGAGCCAAGAAGCATTAATGGAGGTGGAGTTAATGGCTTGAGTGTTGACTAGAAAGACCAAAGATATTTTGGGCTAGGTGAGGGCAAGAGAGGAAGAGGAAAAGGCCGAAAGCTTTGGGGCAAAGGGCGGTTGCCCTTGGGCAGCCCGTGGGTCCCACGGCTTGAGAGGAGAAACCGGGAAAAGACTCGGGTCTCGATTGGTCGCGTATTCGAAGTTCGTGGTTCGAATTGAACGTCGAATTGTCGGTATACGCGTGAAAACGGAGTTAATGAGCCCGAGATTGACATTTCCCATTGAGAAATGTCCCGGATGTGTGTGAGGCTCGGAAGCCGATTTTGCCCATTGCAAGTGATCAGAGCGAAGTTGTCCGCTTCTGACAGCATATTTCTTATCTGCATCTCACGTTGGTCATTTTGACATAAGTTGTCAGACAACGTGAACAATCATCCCTTAAGCCGGTAATGCTAACGTGGGGCCGGAGACGTCCTAGGAGGCCGATATTGGGTTTCTCAGGATGACTTCTGAGTTGCTTAGGCACTCCAGAGATTACTGTAATCTCTGTTTGTCAAGGTCAGACCTCCAAGGACTTGAAGAGTGTATCTGAGACCTCTAAAGCACTGTTCGGGAAATCTAGATGAGTCGAGTGATTTATTCCGACGATTCCACATTGAGCCTTGAGGAGGCTAGCATTGTGTAACGTAAGCATTCGGCGTCAAGTTTCCCCAAAGAGGACCTCCGGATATGGATTTCCACTGAAAATGGTCATTTCCGCTCTTTGGAGGTTACTCAGGAAACCGTGAAGGGTTTTGCTGTCTGTTTTGCCCAATTGTGAATGTCTGCTAGAGTTTTCTGGGCAATGCGGTATGAACTTTGTTTGCCGTAATTCCATCAGACCATTCTCCGGCTATGCTCTTCTGAAGAGGGGTATGCTTGTTTTGCCGTTCGGAAGTCATTTGAAGTGTTTGTGTGACTTCCAAGAGACAATCTGAAGCATTATTCATGCTCTGTGTGCTGATGGGGCATGGCCGCGTCTGATATTTGGCATTAACTTTTCTCTGGGAAACCGACATTTTTGGACTTCCACTGAAAAGTTGTCTGTATACAGAAAATTGTTCTGTATAGAGCAGATGATTTGCAAAATGCCTTTGAAGACATTTTCCATCTTTTTGGCACTGATGTGGATTTTTGGAGTCCAATATTTACTATCTTCCGACGACCGAGCGAACTATCGGAAAATAGTACCGTCCGTGTAGTACACTGAAAATGCCGGTTTTGGACATTGTTGAGCTCTCTGGTCGCTCTGTTGCCCTTTGGTGACCCCTAGAGTCCTTCTGTCATGTCCATGGGTCATTTGCTCAATTTTGCCGACTTGAGGATGAATAGTGATTTCTTGCTCTGCCTAGCCGTTTTCTGTATTCTGCTCAAGTCGTGGCTTGGATCATTGCTAATACCGTTGTTTGGAATGGTGAGCCAAAATGGGGTGCTGACAGCTTGCCCCTCTTTGACTGCTCGCTCGAGTAGAGGATGCAATCAAAGATTTCAAAAGCACCCCAATTTGATAGCAATGATCAAGGTGGAATTTCCTATATGGCCCTCTCCCTTTTTGCTTTGGATACGTAGGATGTTGTACCTAATAAAAAGGAAGTATAGTGAGATGCGCACTGTACGGACCCGAATGTGGACTCTCGTCGGGGCCCGCATCGCGCGCTTTTGGATCGCGCGACTTGGTCGGAACGTCCACCTTCCCGCGGGGACGCGCGTCGGACACGCGTGAGAGAAGGAGTCGCCACTTATCATTTTACGACCCGAAGGTCGAGGGCGGATAAGTTACCCTGGGTCTAGGGGTATGGAACACCTAGTTTGTTGTTAAGGCATTGGTCTGTACGGAACCGGAAAGTCCGTGTTCGGGGGTTCATGTTACGTGCGGGCCTATATCCCGCACGCCCTTTCGGTACTCTGGTTTGCTAGGCTTGCATGTTTTATTATTTACCGCGTGGATTAAGTTGCGATCAGCTCGCACGTTTTGACACCGTAAACTCGATGAATTAAACGATGTCGGTTGAGAAGCCAAGAGAGAAGTAAATCTGTGTGTCAGGGAATTGGTTCACAATCTTGCGTTACAATTCATCGAACCATGGAGGTTGAATCCCTGCGTGAACCAAAACCGCGAGATCTTGGATTTACTTGTGTCTGGGCAAGCATTAGACCGATTCGATTAATTCGACTCTCGGACCATTCGCTCACCGACTGGAATTCTTACAGAATAAATGTACAAAATAAAATCCTTACAATGCTCTCGAAAACAATAAATACAAATTACAAAAGGGTCGAATTCCAGTCGTTTTGCGTTCGGTTATTATTCCACTCTAACTCACCGTGAGTTTAGGGAAAAGACCGAAGAACTGAAATTCAATGGACGCTCTCACTGAATAGGGCGTTGGACCCTGTGACTGTTGATTAGGGTGTTGGACCCTGTGCTCGATGATTAGGGCGTTGAACCCTAATATTATTCGGCCTAGGGTCAGGCCCGACCCGCATGGCAAACAGGTGTAGAAAGATAACAAGCAACAGGTTAATAACAGACAAAGTGTTTGTTATTGTCTTGTTTACGTGAATTAACAGATTATTAACCCAGGGGTGTTTTTGCAAGCAAATGCCATATGCTAAACAATCAAACATATGCCAATGTTTCAGCATTCGGCTTTGTTTTGAGAACTTGACAAAGAGAGTCAAATCTCAGGTGTGTGAATCGCTTTTACAGTTGTTCTGTATTGTGACACTGAATTACCACTGAATTAACCAAACTCGTGTTTTGACTCTAGATTTGGAATCTAGAATTCCTCCTAACCATTATCTAGTGTTTGGTTAGGTCGAGTGAAAGGTTAATCAACATTTCACAGGTTTTCTGACAAGGATCAACTGTTCTAGTTACCCGAGTCTATGTTAGGATAGCAGAAACTCATCAGTTAAATAAGAAAAGGCTATGCAGATGAACCTGCACCTGAACAGGTAGCCCGTTCTTATCCCGTACTGTAGTGTTTCTGTTATGCTAACCCTAAGGATGTCGCTGGATTGTGAAAAGACGATTTGCCCTTTATTTGAAAATTGTTTTCAGAAAAAAGGGGAACATCACAGTGCGGGCCACCTCGGCCTGTAGCCGGTGTCGACCGATTCCCTGGATCATCCAGGGTTGTGCAAGAACCCTGAAAAAGCCAAAGAATCGGTTGATCTGTCCGGAAGTGATCCAGAAAGATCTTCTGTATCTTGACATGAGTTACCTGGAATCAAGTGAAAACTCAAGTTGAGACACAAAAGCCCTTTTAGACGTCCATGCTACATCGGACCGCGCGTTTCGGGTTTTGAAATTGATAAGTTTAAAAAGGGCACCAACATCCTTTGACGACTCGTCGACGCGAGTTATCAGTTAATGTCCAATTCGGGTAAACTTTATCAGTGTGAAGTGAGTTTAATCGTGTGAGCGTCCCGATTAACCAGTTTGTGGCATTAATGCTTAAGGGTTGTGCCGAATGCATTAATTGTGAAAACGATTCGCGACTCGACGACCAAGACGATTCCATAAGGATCGAGGATAATTTGGTCTAATGACCGAAACTATCCTCATAACCAAATGGACCCGAATGAGTCATCGATACTCGAATCCATGCATGCTTTGTTTAAAAGAGTCTTTACATGATATTTTAATATGGGAATCGTAAAGACATTGAAGTAAAACTTCACATCATCCGATCAACAAATTAAACTTGAGATAAGGAATTCATTCTTGACTCAAGGAAGGCCAAGAAGCCCTCGGCTTCATCTTGTGAAGGGTGGCCGAAGGTTCTCATGGCTCTATCCGAGTCACGACGATTTCCTAATCGTGGTTTAATTATTTCTCGCATGCTCAAACATCGACCGTGATAAATAGCACCCTTTTTTAACAAAAGCCGGCGTTATCACGATTTGTTTAGCTCATTCAAACATACAAACATTCACAAACGTGTTAATTAAGGAAAAGGATAACATAACACCGGCTTCATGCATGCAATAATGATAAACAAACTCGGAAATTAACTTGAATAGGCTAAGGAGACCGATCTTAACCCGAAAAGAGCAATTTAAATCTCAACCCTCTCCTTTAGAGAATTGGCCGAGACTTAATGTGCCATAATAGGGTCGGGATAGTCTTCTTTATGATGATCCAAGCCCCTTTCCGACATGGTAGCAAGTCCTAAGATAGTGTACGTGTATAATATAACATAAATTGCATAAAAATTAAATCTTGTGAATGAAACATGCATGAAAACACCATAATACTCCATAGCCATGCAAAAATATAAAAAGTCCTAACTCCTCTAAGTCGAGAGTGTTTTACCTAGCTCGGAATACGAGGAAAGAGTCGGGAAGTGTTTGAGAGTCGGGTGACTCGGTGGAACCCTTAAAAGGGTATTCGGGTGCAAGGATGGACGTGCACGGGCACGGTCGAGCACGGTGACGGGAGCTAGTGGGCACGGACGTGCGCTGGTGACGGCGCGGGCGTGCGCTGGTGACGGGCGGGGCGTGGCTGGTGACGGGCGCGGCGTGCGCTGGGTGACGCTTGGGCGCGGCGTGAGCTCTGGTGACGCCGGATGGCGCGTGCCTTGCGCGGGTGACGGGCGCGGGCGTGCGCGGGTGACGCCTGGCTGCGGATGTTGGCTGCGCTCGGTGACGCTGGCTGCGCTCGGTGACGCCTGGTGACGGGCACTGTTCACCCGAGAGCTCCAACTTCACCCGAAATGATCCAAAATGATAAGCAAACGACTCCAAACTAAAAAACTGGGTTCAGAAATGGAATCCTTGGGTCCGAAACATGTCGTCTATGAAGTTTGAAGAATTTTGGATATAAGTCGGAATAGTGCCCGCTATGGATCCCGACCTAAACTCCAAAGCTATTTGGCTTGATTCTTGATTTTCATGAAGTTCTTTGCTTGCTGCTGGTTCCTAAGGAGTTGAGAGCATTTTCTAGAGGGAGAAACTAGCAAGATGAGGTGTGCTTCATCCATGATTAGCTTAATCACAAATAGGCAATATATATGTGAAGCTAATGAGCAATTAAGCAAAACAAAGCACCATTAAGGGCCTCATTAATGAAGGTCGGTTGCCCTAATGGAGATGAGGATGAATGTCATCCAAGTATCTTGATGAGGAAGAGCCAAGAAGCATTAATGGAGGTGGAGTTAATGGCTTGAGTGTTGACTTGGAAGACCAAAGATATTTTGGGCTAGGTGAGGGCAAGAGAGGAAAGGGGAAAAGGCCGAAAAGTTTGGGGCAAGGGCGGTTGCCCTTGGGCAGCCCGTGGGTCCCACGGCTTGTGAGGAGAAACCGGGAAAAGACTCGGGTCTCGATTGGTCGCGTATTCGAAGTTCGTGGTTCGAATTGAACGTCGAATTGTCTGTATACGCGTGAAAACGGAGTTAATGAGCCCAAGATTGACATTTTCTATTGAGAAATGTCCCGGATGTGTGTGGGGCTCGGGAGCCGATTTTGCCCATTGCAAGTGATCGGGGCGAAGTTGTCCGCTTCTGACAGCATATCCCGTGTCTGCATCTCATGTTGGTCATTTTGGCATAAGTTGTCAAACCACGTGAACAATCATCCCTTAAGCCGGTAATGCTAACGTGGGCCCGGAGACGTCCTAGGAGGCCGAGACTGGTTTTCTCAAGATGACTTCTGAGTTGCTTGGGCACTCCGGAGATTACTGTAATCTCTGTTTGTCAAGATTAGACCTCCAAGGACTTGAAGAGTGTATCTGAGACCTCTAAAGCACTGTTTGAGAGATCTAGATGAGTTGTGTGATTTATTCCGATGATTCCACATTGAGCCTTAAGAAGGCTAGCATTGTGTAACGTAAGCATTCGGCGTCAAGTTTCCCAAAGAGGACCTCCGGATATGGATTTCCACTGAAAATGGTCATTTCCGCTCTTCGGAGGTTACTCGGGAAACCGCGAAGGGTTTTGCTGTCTGTTTTGCCCAATTGTGAATGTCTGCTAGAGTTTTCCGAGCAATGCGGTATGAACTTCGTTTGCCGTAATTCCATCAGACCCTTCTCCGGCTATGCTCTTCTGACGAGGGGTATGCTTGTTTTGTCGTTCGGAAGTCATTTGAAGTGTCTGTTTGACTTCCAAGAGACAATCTGAAGCGTTGTTCATACTCTGTGTGCTGATGGGGCATGGCCGCGTCTGATATTTGGAATTAACTTTTCTCTAGGAAACCGGCATTTTTGGACTTCCATTGAAAAGTTGTCTGTATACAGAAAGTTGTTCTGTATAGAACAGATGATTTGCAAAATGCCTTTGGGACACTCTTCATCTATTTGGCACTGGTGTGGATTTTTGGAGTCCAATATTCACTATCTTCCGATGACCGAGCGAACTATCGGAAAATAGTGCCGTCCGTGTAATACACTGAAAACGCCGGTTTTGGACATTGTTGAGTTCTTTGGTCGCTCTGTTCCCCTTTGGTGACCCCTAGAGTCCTTCTGTCATGTCCATGGGCCATTTGCTCAATTTTGCCAACTTGAGGATGAATAGTGATTCTTGCTCTGCCGAGCCGTTTTCTGTATTCTGCTCAAGTCGTGGCTTGGGTCATTGCTAATATCATTGTTTGGAATGGTGAGCCAAAATGGGTGCTGACAGCTTGCCCCTCTTTGACTGCTTGCTCGAGTAGAGGATGCAATCAAAGATTTCAAAAGCACCCCAGTTTGATAGCAATGATCAAAATGGAATTTCCTATATGGCCCTCTCCTTTTTGTTTTGGATATGTAGGATGTTGTACCTAATAAGAGGGAATATGGTGAGATGTGCACAATAACATGTAGAGTTCGAAACAAAGCTGAAACAGGCAATTAAAGTCGGGACTGACCCGACGGGGATTGACCCCAATGCAAGAAAAGTAATCGGGACTGACCCGAAGGGGTTTGCAATATGCACGAAAAGTAATCAGGACTGACCCGAAGGGGACTGAACCCAATGCAGGAAAAGTAGTCGGGACTGACCCGAAGGGGACTGACCCCAATGCAGGAAAAGTAGTCGGGACTGACCCGAAGGGGACTGACCCCAATGCAGGAAAAGTAGTCGGGACTGACCCGAAGGGTTTGCAATATGCACGGGGCGCATACCGAATGAACTGCATGGTTCAAAGGCGCCTACCCGGTGGACTTGCGAGATGCACGAGCGCTTGCTCGGCGAGTTTGCAATATGCACGGGGCGCATACCGAATGAACTGCATGGTTCAAAGGCGCCTACCCGGTGGACTTGCGATGTGCACTGCAATCTTGAGAGGGTGCACGCTAATGAAAATGCATTGCGGAATAAATGTGCACTGCGGTCCTGAGAGGGTGCACGCTGAAAATGCATTGCGGAAATAAATGTGCACTGCGGTCCTGAGAGGGTGCACGCTAATGAAAATGCATTGCGGAAATAAATGTGCACTGCGGGTCCTGAGAGGGTGCACGCTAATGAAAGTGCATTGCGGAAATAAATGTGCACTGCAGTCCTGAGAGGGTGCACGCTAATGAAAGTGCATTGCGGAATAAATGTGCACTGCAGTCCTGAGAGGGTGCACGCTAATGAAAATGCATTGCGGAAATAAATGTGCACTGCGGTCCTGAGAGGGTGCACGCTAATGAAAGTGCATTGCGGAAATAAATGTGCACTGCAGTCCCTGAGAGGGTGCACGCTAATGAAAGTGCATTGCAGAAATAAATGTGTGAGAAGTAAATGCAAACACTGGGGAGTGGTGTGAGGTGTGGAAGGAATCATTGTGTTCCTTCCCTCGTTGATTTCGTCCATGTCGCAATCAATGCTGTGGTGGGACGTTTCATTGCTCGCCAACTGATTGCGATGTAACTGAGTGCCTGGAGTGTTGTCCTGAAGGTCTTTCTCTTCTTTTAGACTGTAGCCTTTGGCATAAGACAGACATGCATTCGTCAAAAAGAAACTCTTTTCGGGGTTCAAATCCTGCTTCCTGCAACTAGAATCAAAAGGGCTAATAGTGGTTGTCAATCCTACTCTATAGCCATAATGAAGATGTATCAAGAAGTCTGAATAATAATGCTTTGGGGATTTGAACATGATGACCATTTAAAGGGGTGGTCGTCTCCCACTAGATTGTGACTCGACAAAAGGCTTATATTTACAGAATGGGCTTGACCCGTAGAATTTGCATTAAGGAAAATGGAGGGATTTTGGGATCCTCCATATCAAGGATACGACGATTCGACTGCATGTCGAAACGTGTCTTGTGCTGTGAGAGTCAAAGAGAGTTTGCTTGCATCGGAGACTGCCAAACTACTACTTGTTGTCGCTTCACACTGAGTGTAGTTGTTACTTCATAGTCGAGCTGCCGAAGGCCCCTAACTTTTGCCTAGGTCGCAAGATGCGTGACGACCTAGCGGGGTATTCTTTTAGACTCTTTTCTCATTTAGAGCTCACCTTTTGCTATGACCGTCCCAATTGGATTTGGTCATACCTCTCGGTTCCTCTAACTTTTGCCTAGAGCGCCTTTTCGGGTTTTCACTCTAGCGAGGATTTCGCTTTGTACTCTCCTTTTGCCACGATTCCCCTTTTTCGGGATTTTAAAACCGTGCCCCTCATTCCCTAATTTTTGCCTAGGCCGCCTCAAAGAGGTTTTCAACCTAGCGGGAGATTTACTATTTTTCTCTCAGGACAAGTTCAGAGAAAGGGAAAAAGGCAGAAGCGGGGAGTGTATTAATAAGCGGAAATGAAAATGCTGGGAGATTGTACATGCGAAGAAAGTAAAGAAATGTAAATGTGCATTTGAGGAAAACATCCACGTGGAATGAGAGAAACACTATCATGGATAGTATTTCTTGAGTGTATCAGCATTGACCGGAAGAGCATTCTCGTTCCCATCCATATCATTGAGAATGATTGCCCCACCGTCAAAGACTTCTTTAACAATGAAGGGACCGTCGTATTTGTAAGCGAATTTGCCCCTGGAATCAGGGGCAATATGCAGAACCTTTCGCAGGACGAGGTCGCCGGGGCTGAACTCGCGGGGACGAACTTTCTTGTTAAAAGCTCGGGCCATTCTTTGCTGATAGCACTGACCGTGGCAAAGTGCTGTTAGCCGCTTCTCATCAATGAGATTGAGCTGTTCGTAGCGTTGCTTTGCCCACTCTGCTTCCTTGAGCTTGGACTCGGCAAGGATCCTCATAGAGGGAATCTCTACTTTCGATTGGAAGAACTGCTTCCATGCCGTAGACCAAAGAGTATGGGGTTGATCCAGTGGACGAGCGGATAGAAGTCCGATACGCCAAGAGTGCGAATGGGAGCATCTCGTGCCAGTCTCTGTAATTAACTGTCATCTTTTCGATGATCTTCTTTATGTTCTTGTTTGCTGCTGCTCTACTGCACCGTTCATTTGTGGACGATACGGAGAGGAGTTGCGGTGTAGAATCTTGAACTGTGCACAGAGCTCATCGATGAGCTTATTGTTCAAATTCTTGGCGTTGTCTGTGACAAGTGTCGCAGGGACCCCGTAACGTGCAATGATGTCACGTCTGAGGAAGCGTGCCACGGTCTTTGCAGTGACTGATGCAAGAGTGATAGCTTCGCTTCGATCCATTTGGTGAAGTAGTCGATAGCTACAATATGTACAAGTGCCCATTGGATGCTTTGGGGTTAATAGGACCAATCACGTCCATGCCCCACATTGAAAAGGGCCACGGAGCAGCCATTGGATGCAGCTCATTGGGTGGTGCTCTGATCTGATTTGCGTAAACTTGACACAAGTGACAGTGCCTGACATGTTTGACGCAGTCAGTCTCCATGGTGGACCAGAAGTACCCAAGTCGCATGAGCTTCTTTGCTAGCATGAGCCCGTTCATATGAGGTCCGCAATTTCCCTCGTGCACTTCTTCCATGAGGCGTTGTGCCTCATTCTCATCAACACACCGAAGCAGTGTGGCATCGAAAGAACGGCGGTAAAGGATTTCACCGCTCAGGAAGAAATTTGCTGCAATGCGCCGAAGAGTCCTCCGGTCATGTCGATCGGTGAATGCTGGGAACTGACCCGTTTGTAGCAAGTGTTTAATGTCTGCGTACCACGGCTTGCCGTCGATAGCGTCGATTACATCGCAATGGGCAGGACCCTGAGCAATCTCAAATTCGAGGGGATCGATGAGATTCTCTTTTGTAATGCTAACCATGGAAGCGAGTGTTGCGAGTGCATCAGCGAACTGGTTCTTCATGCGTGGTGTGTATGTAAATGAGATGTCCTTGAAGTTTTCTGTCAAGTCTTCAAGGTACTCATGATATGGCACCAGTTTTGGATCTTTCGTCTTCCATTGTTTGAGTGTCTGAAAGATTGTGAGCATGGAATCTCCAAACACTTCAAGCTCCTTGACTTTGAGGTCGATTGCCGCCTGCAAGCCGAGGATACATGCCTCATATTCGGCTATGTTGTTGGTGCAGGGGAAATCAATCTTCGCTGCAACAGGAAAATGGCGCCCTTCCGGGGATATCAGCACTGCGCCAATCCCTGATCCGGTGGAATTAACTGCACCATCGAAGTACATCTTCTATCTGGTGGTTTCCTCCTCACCACTCATTTGGAGGATTTTTTCGTCGGGGAAATCAGAGTCGATCGGTGTGTCATCGACAATCGGGAATTCTGCTAAATGATCTGCTATCGCTTGGCCCTTGACTGATGTGCGCGACACATATTCGATGTCGTACTCCGTCAGTTGGCAACGCCATTTTGCTATGTTCCTCATGGAGGACGGAGTACTAAGCAGATATTTCAAAGGATCTGTCTTCGACAGCAGCAGCGAACAGTATGGTAGAGAGTGTATTGCCGGAGTCTCTGCATGACCCACACAAGTGCGCAACAAACATTTCTCTATCTCAGGGTAGTTGGACTCCCCTTCAGTGAACTTTTTGCTCAAATAATAAATGGCTCGCTCTGCGTGAGAGGACTCGTCCTTTTGTCCTAACATGCATCCGATGGATTGTCGGCGCACCGTCAAGTACAAAATGAGGACGATCAGGTGAAGGTGGAACTAACACCGGCGGCTGACTTAAATATGCCTTGATGGTATCAAAAGCTTTCTGACACTCATCATCCCATTCGACCGCTGCATCGACCGCTGCATTCTGCGAAGCAAACGGAAGAGTGGTTGGCACTTGTCTGTCAAATTTGCGATGAAAACGCGCGATGTATTCAGCCCGTCCTAAGAAGCTCCTCACGTCGCGCACTGTCGATGGAGGGGGCAATTCCATGATCGCTTTAACTTTGTCAGGGTCGACCTTGATGCCTTCCTCACTGACTATAAACCCTAACAATTTCCTGACTTGACGCCAAATGTGCATTTTGTTGGGTTAAGTCGGAGTTTGTATTTCTTGAGGCGGTCGAACAATCGTTTGAGGTAACCAATGATCTTCTCCTTCTTTGGACTTCGCGATCATGTCGTCTACATAGACCTCGATCTCTTTATGCATCATGTCATGAAGAGAGTGACCATTGCTCGTTTATAGTTTGCCGCCGGCATTTTTGAGACCGAAAGGCATGACCTTGTAGCAAAATGTACCCCACATCGTGATGAATGTGGTCTTGACTTTGTCTTCTTCGGCCATCTGAATCTGATTGTATCCAGAGAAACCGTCCATGAAGGAGATTTGAGTATGCGTGCTGTATTGTCCACCAAGACATCGATGTGTGGCAGCGGAAAATTATCCTTTGGGCTAGCCCTATTGATATCTCGGTAGTCGATGCAGACTCTGACTTTCCCATTTTTCTTTCCACTGGAACAATGTTCGCTACCCATTCAGAGTAATTGCATACCTCCAGGAATCCCGCGTCTACTTGCTTGATGACTTCTTCCTTAATGCGTAAGAGAAGGTCAGCTCTTTGACGTCGCAAGTGTTGGCGTTTGGGTGGGATCTTTCAGTATCGAGTGGGAGGAAATGCTTTACGATTGAGGGGTCTAGGCCTGGCATATCGGCGTAGGACCAAGCGAAGACCTCCTGGTACTCTGTCAAGAAGTCGATCATTCGGGTCCTCTGTGCAGAGTCGAGTCCTATTCCGATTCTAAGGGTGCGTGGTTCGCCTGCATTGCCTACGTTGATGTCTTCGGTTGGCTCAACGGAAGTGATTTGGTGGTTTTCGAGACGAGCAAACTCTCTTCTATCTCGGGCACGCGACCATCCTCGTCAAGTCCTTCCCCCGAAGTATATGGGTAGGGACTTTCCGAGATGTGTTTCGAGTGAATCCGAATCGTTATATCCATGATTTGATTCGATTGGAGCCTGGACATGAAAGTGAATTGTCTTAGAAATTAAAGATGTTAGAAGCGAGTGCAAGAGAATTTAGGGACAGGAAATCAAAAACATGCAGGGATTCTATTAACACCCATAACAAAAACCCCTCTTCTGTCATGTGGCTTATGGCATTGCCGACATGCAGGTAGCATTATGTATAAAGACCGTCTTACACATCGGCAACTATGGCCGAGTAGAGCGGGATTGAAGTCCAGTTGGTAAGCTCCTCATCCTCCTGTGCAGGACGGATATGAACCTTAGAAGATGTCTCCTCAATGACGGCATGTATGGCTGGCAAAAGCCAAAAACGCTTCAACCGCATCCGAAGAGAAGTCATCTGTTTCAGTGATTGGTTCTCTGAGGTGTCTCCCATGATTTGTGGTGGTGCTGCAAAAAACTGTGAGAGTGGTGGAAATGGCATGCCCCTATAGAGCTTCCCATAATGTGCAGCAAGGTGGTGGATGTTTTCCTTCGACGGGCTTGGTGTGACCTCATGGCAGGAGGGCGAAGCCGAGTCCCTCTCCTATTGCGGTATTCCTCCATTTCGATTGGTCGAAGATTCCCTGTGCGCGTGCCCCTCCAGTTCCCGTTCCAGGGACATAATTGTTCTTCAAGAGAACCTTTCCAATCATGCGATCAGTTCGCGATGGACTAACCTCTCCGTAGTCTCGAATTACGGAGATCATGTCAAAAGAATGGAAAGGGGATTCTGATCTTCTCCAATGCTGATATAAGGGATGGCCGTTTCTTTATAGACCGCGCGTAATCTTCCTCGCCGTTGACAGTGATGAGTTTGCCTTCGGCAAAGAATTTTAACTTCTGGTGCAATGATGAAGGAACGGCGCCGGCGGCGTGAATCCATGGTCTTCCAAGTAGGAGACTAAAAGCATTGGGTATTTCCAAGATCTGGAAGGTAATAGAGAATGAGCAAGGACCCACCTCGATTAGGAGATCAATTTCACCGTTCACCACTCTCTTAGAGCCGTCAAAGGCTCGAACGGTGGTCTTGCTTGCACGAATGTGACTCATGTCCACGTTCATCTGTTTCAACGTGGAGACGGGGCAAACGTTAAGAGCAGAGCCGTTGTCGATCATGACTCGACCAACGATGTGGTTGTTGCACTTGCAAACTATGTGCAACGCCCGCAATGTGCTTGTCCTTCCGTGGGAATTTCGTCTTCCGAAAAGGAAATCTGATTTGAGAAAATAGAATTCACCGTCTCCTCAATTCTATTCGGTGCAGTATCTTTCGGGACTTGTGCCGCGGTGAGAACTTTCAGCAAAGCGTTCCGATGAGGTTCGGAGTTCAAAAGCAATGCGAGCAATGATATATGAGCTGGTGACTTGCTCATTTGCTCGATCACTTTGTACTCGCTTGCTTTGATCACCTTCATGAAGTCTTCGGCTTCTTGATCGGTGACCTTCTTTGTAGAGAATGACACGGCTTTTGGAGCGATTGAGGATTCAGTAGCAAGAGCCTTTCCTTTGTCAATATGCTCTGGACCCTGATATACTCGTCCCGAACGCGTGATTCCCATCGTGCTCATCTTCAATTCTGCACTGGCAACCTCGCTCTCGTATGTCCAGGGAACTCGACTATCGTGATAAGGCTCCTTTGCAGGAACTTCTATAACGAACGGGGCGGGAGCGAATGCGAGTTCTACTGGAGCATAGTTAATAGCAAATGGAATTGAGGGCTTTCGCGCATCTTCTTCCTCCTCAATAGCAGCAATGCTAATCATGTTCACAGAAGGTCCTGCACCTGATCCATGATCCGGAAGAGGATTTGCACGACATTTGGCGGCTTCACCTCATTAAAGGAGATTTGTCTTGCATCAATCATCTCCTGAATTTTATCCCGGAGTCTCCAACAAGTGTCCAGGGTATGACCAGGAGCACCCCGATGAAATTCGCATCGAAGATTCTGGTTCTGCATGGACGGATCGAAACGAGGATTTGGTGCTTCCGTTTTGATCTTGTCGCCTGCAAGGAGCTGTCTGAATATGTAAGAGGGAGGAGCCGGCAAATTGGTGTATTGCTTGCGTGAACGCGGTTGAGCAGTATTGTCTTGTTGAGTTCTAGGAGCTGGGACACGTTGAGCCGGCTGAGGAGGCCTCGAAGTCGGGGGTCTAACTGGTTGAACTTGAACAGAAGGGTACGGTTGCGGAGGTTGCGACTGGATAACAGTGGGCGGGGTTGAGAATAAGCTTGCGGCGTTTGATGAGGTTGCATATACTGCACGGGATGCGCATATGGCTGAGAAATCGGTAATGCAGGGCGTAGTCCACCGACATTGGGTGTGGAGCTTGATGTCCAGGATTGACGATGCCGATAGTCGCGTTTTTGCCTCTTCTGGATGTTCCGGCAGTTTTGTTTCTTCGTGTCTCTCTGTCTTTATTCCTTGCCGGATCTTCAATTCTTCCTAACTTAACTCCCATATCCAACTTCTTTCCTGCCTCAATCAGGTCTGAGAAAGAGGAAGTATGAGCCAGGAGATGTGAATAATACGCGCCTCTGAGCGTAGAATGAAACAGTTGAACTTGCTGACGCTCAGTGATTGGAGGTATATGCTTTGCCGCTTTTCCCCTCCATTCCGTTGCGTATGCTTCGAAAGTTTGACTTTCTTTCATCTCTGCCATGCTAAGATCAAGAAGAGTAGGAGGTGTCTCTGCACAGAATCGGTATTGGTCGCGGAATTTCTGAGAGAGATCTGTCCATGTAGAGATGTCGCCGGCTTTCAGGGTCATAAACCAATCTAGCGCTGATCCCGTAAGACTGTCTTGGAAAGTCTGGACGACAAATTCCTCATAATCCCAATACGGAAGCATTTTGCTATGGTAGTGACGGAGATGATGCCGAGGGTCTTTGGTCCCGTCGTACCTCTTGAAATCTGGAATTTTGATCTTAGGGGGTAACAACATGCCTGGAAAGAGATTCCAGTCACTGTCGCTGAAGTCATGACGGGACGTGCCTGCTTGGAGGGTTCGAATGGTTTCCTCCATTCTCTTCATTCTTTCTCCTGTTCATTTTCAGGAGGAATGTTCGTCGGTTGAATTGCAGGTGCGGCATGAGTAGGTGTGCCAGGCTCAGTGGGAGGAATATTTAGAGGCGGTGGAGTTTGGTAGGAGAAGCTCATTTGGGTTTGTGGAGCTTGGAATGAAAAAGGTTCCATAGTGGGAGCAGGGACTTGTGTGATCGCGACTGGAGGAACCGTCGGTGGTGGAACGGTGTAAATGGGGGATTGAGTAGGTATGGTGAGCGGCGGTAAAGTGATCATTGCGGGATCTGTTGATAGGAACGCCGCGGGTGGAATGGCACTGATGTCGGAGCCGGTGGTGGTGGCATAGGATCACTGACTGGAGTGATTGTCGGCACATATGTCGTTGCTGGAAAAGACATATCTTCGCTATCAGTCACATAAATAGGAGGGTCAATCGGATTCCGATGAACAGTTGTCCTGCGTTCAGGAGACGGAGTATGGCTTGAGGAAGCTCGGTTTTGATCCCGAAGCATTGCCATGAGCTCTGTCATATTGGTGTTCATATTGGCAGCCAACTGATTAACGATCCCTTCAAGTGCGGCAAAGCGCACGGGATCGACAACATTGGGTGACACTTGTGCAGGAGAAGGGAAGTGCGTTGGAATAGCACCGGAATACATTGTAGGTGCTGGAGATGATATCACACGTGTATCTTCCGGGATGGACTGTGCAGGCATCGGTGGCGCGTCTCGCTCCGAGATAACAGGTTGTTGCTCTTCGGCCATTTTTCCGCGTGCCCGAGTAGGGTATCGATGCGACGCCAGTTGTTAATACCTATATATGTGTAAGTGTATAAGTGCAATTGTTATGTGTTAACCATCTTCTAGATGTAAATGACAGTATATAAATGCATGAGATGTATGAGTTTAAAAACACTAATGCCATTACATCAGCTTGATTCGCGTTTCATAATTTACAAAGGCAGTCTGTTCAAAAGGAAACATAAACATTAAACCGCCAACTGTTACGACCCGTAGCTGAGTGAGCGCTACGCGAATTCTGTACAGGCAAAAACGCTCAGTAAATGAGCTCAAGGGTGGGAGATCCTGCGCGCTCTTGCCTGCGCTAGATCCAGCGTAGCGTTCAAACGCGCTATCTCCCTGTCTTGGCCGGCTACGCGTGCACGAGTTTGAACCAACTCGCTCTGAAGCTCTCTGTGATCAGTGAGTTCTGCGCGAATATCCACTAGCTCACAGCGAAGACGATCTCGTTCTGCCCTAATAACCTGCAGCTCTGTGCGTGCGACTCCTTGACTTGAGCTCTCTGCATCCGAAATGTCTGCGTGCGATGTTGGCAGTATCCGTGGCATGCGTAGTCGACGAACAGGTGCGAATCCATATGGATGGAACTGCATCACATACGCTGCTGTAGCTGCAAAAGCTCGCTCCTCGTCAGTGGGATGTTCTGGAAAGTACAATTGCTGGACGATGCGCGTGCTCCATAAGCGTCGGACCTCTCTAACTCGTAGAATCCTATCCGGGAGTGAAATTGTGGTGTTTGACCATCTGAAGCAGTGTGAAGTGCGATCTGCTTCTATAGGCATATCTTGTAGCCCGCCGAGTTGTCTGATGACTCGGGATGGAAAGATAAGTGTGCTCCCCAAATGACTGATTAAGGGAAGTCCTATAATCGAAGGACATCCCATGATCATGGGACCGCCAGGATTCCAACGTGTAGTCCATAAAAACTGTGCTGGGGTGAGCTCCTCCATAAACTGCATCCAGTCGGTGTAGTTACGGTCGGAAGGTCGAAACACATGAAGTAAGCGAGCGATGAGTGATCGCTCGTCGGTGATACATGAAAAAGGATGAGATAAGCCGAACGGCCTGAGGTGTGCGAGAAGCCAAATCTGAAGCAAATGTGGAGATCCTCTCATCCTGCCCCGTCGATTCTCTCGTACATAGTCAAGAGACCGAATGGTCTCAGCCAAAACGGCTTCCACATAACTATGGCCTCCTACCACTTGGAGGATGACTTGAGCAAGTGCCCCGTCTGTGAGGTTCGACGAGTACGGGAATAGCATGGTTCCGAAGATGAGTAAAAGAAATCCGTGACAAGCGTCGCGCTGATAAGACTCTCCTGTGGCATTCAAAGCACTGGTCTGTATGAAGTCTATGAGCCATGTGGTCCTAATGCTGTGCTCCCCTCCATACTGAAGCTCGCAATAAACTTCTTCGTTGCGGAGACCTAAAAGGACGGCTAGTCTTTTCTGTATCGTGGCAAACGGGTTGGGCACCACGATGTCATGAACCGGTGTAGACAGCTGAAGAAGCGTCGCATATTCCTCTACTGTAGGTGCTAACTCTGTCCCATGGAAGCTGAAAACGGCTCGCTGAGTATCCCAAAAACTAATGGCAGTTCTGAGTAGGGTCCAATCAATGGGAGAATCGGCGAGCAATGGTAGGTCTCCTATGAAGAGCCGGAGGAATGCGCGGTCTACTGGGCGGAATATGTTCCAAAGGCGAGTAATGTCCGCTGACGGTGTGATGATGACATCCAGCCTAGGACAGGGACGCGGGCGATCCATTCTTACCTAAATGGATAAGATATTGGTTTAATGTTTATAAACAAACTGATGTAATGTCCTAGTTTGTTTTGGAAATATGCATGCAGGTACAGAAAATAAATTATAGCACGAGTTCTTTACATTATACAACACTCTCTTAGTGAAAACAACAAAAGGCTCGCCTAAAAAGAAAACTACGAGCCGACTCAAAGACTCAACTTTTGGGTCGGTAGGCTGCGTGAAGGTATTTTTGGCCCAGCATGACGGTCCCTGTTTATGCATGGTTTCAGTGCTCTACTGGGAAAACCACTAACTAGGGATGGGGGCCCTCGATTCAAGGGTGTCAATTCCTTGAAATCGAGCGAGGATCTTTGGGGGCCGGTTCGGTGGCGGAGCCGACTCGATCCGTTCCCTTACTCGGAACCTCTGACTAACCTAGCTTCCTAAATTGGCGCACGTGGGATTTCAGGCGAGGTACCTAAATCCACTAGTATGATGCAATGCAAGTGCGGAAAGTAAAGGTGCATAAAGTAGATAAGCGGAAAATTGCAGAAAGCGGTAAATGAACATGCAAGCAAACAAACGGGATCGAGCCTAAACCCACTAAGTATGTCCCCAGCGGAGTCGCCAAGCTGTACGGACCCGAATGTGGACTCTCGTCGGGGCCCGCATCGCGCGCTTTTGGATCGCGCGGCTTGGTCGGAACGTCCACCTTCCCGCGGGGACGCGCGTCGGACACGCGTGAGAGAAGGAGTCGCCACTTATCATTTTACGACCCGAAGGTCGAGGGCGGATAAGTTACCCTGGGTCTAGGGGTATGGAACACCTAGTTTGTTGTTAAGGCATTGGTCTGTACGGAACCGGAAAGTCCGTGTTCGGGGGTTCATGTTACGTGCGGGCCTATATCCCGCACGCCCTTTCGGTACTCTGGTTTGCTAGGCTTGCATGTTTTATTATTTACCGCGTGGATTAAGTTGCGCTCAGCTCGCACGTTTTGACACCGTAAACTCGATGAATTAAACGATGTCGGTTGAGAAGCCAAGAGAGAAGTAAATCTGTGTGTCAGGGAATTGGTTCACAATCTTGCGTTACAATTCATCGAACCATGGAGGTTGAATCCCTGCGTGAACCAAAACCGCGAGATCTTGGATTTACTTGTGTCTGGGCAAGCATTAGACCGATTCGATTAATTCGACTCTCGGACCATTCGCTCACCGACTGGAATTCTTACAGAATAAATGTACAAAATAAAATCCTTACAATACTCTCGAAAACAATAAATACAAATTACAAAAGGGTCGAATTCCAGTCGTTTTGCGTTCGGTTATTATTCCACTCTAACTCACCGTGAGTTTAGGGAAAAGACCGAAGAACTGAAATTCAATGGACGCTCTCACTGAATAGGGCGTTGGACCCTGTGACTGTTGATTAGGGTGTTCGACCCTGTGCTCGATGATTAGGGCGTTGAACCCTAATATTATTCGGCCTAGGGGTCAGGCCCGACCCGCATGGCAAACAGGTGTAGAAAGATAACAAGCAACAGGTTAATAACAGACAAAGTGTTTGTTATTGTCTTGTTTACGTGAATTAACAGATTATTAACCCAGGGGTGTTTTTGCAAGCAAATGCCATATGCTAAACAATCAAACATATGCCAATGTTTCAGCATTCGGCTTTGTTTTGAGAACTTGACAAAGAGAGTCAAATCTCAGGTGTGTGAATCGCTTTTACAGTTGTTCTGTATTGTGACACTGAATTACCACTGAATTAACCAAACTCGTGTTTTGACTCTAGATTTGGAATCTAGAATTCCTCCTAACCATTATCTAGTGTTTGGTTAGGTCGAGTGAAAGGTTAATCAACATTTCACAGGTTTTCTGACAAGGATCAACTGTTCTAGTTACCCGAGTCTATGTTAGGATAGCAGAAACTCATCAGTTAGATAAGAAAAGGCTATGCAGATGAACCTGCACCTGAACAGGTAGCCCGTTCTTATCCCGTACTGTAGTGTTTCTGTTATGCTAACCCTAAGGATGTCGCTGGATTGTGAAAAGACGATTTTGCCCTTTATTTGAAAATTGTTTTCAGAAAAAAGGGGAACATCACAGTGCGGGCCACCTCGGCCTGTAGCCGGTGTCGACCGATTCCCTGGATCATCCAGGGTTGTGCAAGAACCCTGAAAAAGCCAAAGAATCGGTTGATCTGTCCGGAAGTGATCCAGAAAGATCTTCTGTATCTTGACATGAGTTACCTGGAATCAAGTGAAAACTCAAGTTGAGACACAAAAGCCCTTTTTAGACGTCCATGCTACATCGGACCGCGCGTTTCGGGTTTTGAAATTGATAAGTTTAAAAAGGGCACCAACATCCTTTGACGACTCGTCGACGCGAGTTATCAGTTAATGTCCAATTCGGGTAAACTTTATCAGTGTGAAGTGAGTTTAATCGTGTGAGCGTCCCGATTAACCAGTTTGTGGCATTAATGCTTAAGGGTTGTGCCGAATGCATTAATTGTGAAAACGATTCGCGACTCGACGACCAAGACGATTCCATAAGGATCGAGGATAATTTGGTCTAATGACCGAAACTATCCTCATAACCAAATGGACCCGAATGAGTCATCGATACTCGAATCCATGCATGCTTTGTTTAAAAGAGTCTTTACATGATATTTTAATATGGGAATCGTAAAGACATTGAAGTAAAACTTCACATCATCCGATCAACAAATTAAACTTGAGATAAGGAATTCATTCTTGACTCAAGGAAGGCCAAGAAGCCCTCGGCTTCATCTTGTGAAGGGTGGCCGAAGGTTCTCATGGCTCTATCCGAGTCACGAACGATTTCCTAATCGTGGTTTAATTATTTCTCGCATGCTCAAACATCGACCGTGATAAATAGCACCCTTTTTTAACAAAAGCCGGCGTTATCACGATTTGTTTAGCTCATTCAAACATACAAACATTCACAAACGTGTTAATTAAGGAAAAGGATAACATAACACCGGCTTCATGCATGCAATAATGATAAACAAACTCGGAAATTAACTTGAATAGGCTAAGGAGACCGATCTTAACCCGAAAAGAGCAATTTAAATCTCAACCCTCTCCTTTAGAGAATTGGCCGAGACTTAATGTGCCATAATAGGGTCGGGATAGTCTTCTTTATGATGATCCAAGCCCCTTTCCGACATGGTAGCAAGTCCTAAGATAGTGTACGTGTATAATATAACATAAAATTGCATAAAAATTAAATCTTGTGAATGAAACATGCATGAAAACACCATAATACTCCATAGCCATGCAAAAATATAAAAAGTCCTAACTCCTCTAAGTCGAGAGTGTTTTACCTAGCCTCGGAATACGAGGAAAGAGTCGGGGAAGTGTTTGAGAGTCGGGTGACTCGGTGGAACCCTTAAAAGGGTATTCGGGTGCAAGGATGGACGTGCACGGGCACGGTCGAGCACGGTGACGGGAGCTAGTGGGCACGACGTGCGCTGGTGACGGGCGCGGGCGTGCGCTGGTGACGGGGCGGGCGTGCGCTGATGACGGGCGCGGCGTGCGCTGGTGACGGGCGCGGGCGTGCGCGGGTGACGGGCGCGGGCGTGCGCTGGTGACGGGCGCGGCGTGCGCTGGTCACGGGCACTGTTCACCCGAGAGCTCCAACTTCACCCGAAATGATCCAAAATGATAAGCAAACGACTCCAAACTAAAAAACTGGGTTCAGAAATGGAATCCTTGGGTCCGAAACATGTCGTCTATGAAGTTTGAAGAATTTTGGATATAAGTCGGAATAGTGCCCGCTATGGATCCCGACCTAAACTCCAAAGCTATTTGGCTTGATTCTTGATTTTCATGAAGTTCTTTGCTTGCTGCTGGTTCCTAAGGAGTTGAGAGCATTTTCTAGAGGGAGAAACTAGCAAGATAAGGTGTGCTTCATCCATGATTAGCTTAATCACAAATAGGCAATATATATGTGAAGCTAATGAGCAATTAAGCAAAACAAAGCACCATTAAGGGCCTCATTAATGAAGGTCGGTTGCCCTAATGGAGATGAGGATGAATGTCATCCAAGTATCTTGATGAGGAAGAGCCAAGAAGCATTAATGGAGGTGGAGTTAATGGCTTGAGTGTTGACTTGGAAGACCAAAGATATTTTGGGATAGGTGAGGGCAAGAGAGGAAAGGGGAAAAGGCCGAAAAGTTTGGGGCAAAGGGCGGTTGCCCTTGGGCAGCCCGTGGGTCCCACGGCTTGTGAGGAGAAACCGGGAAAAGACTCGGGTCTCGATTGGTCGCGTATTCGAAGTTCGTGGTTCGAATTGAACGTCGAATTGTCTGTATACGCGTGAAAACGGAGTTAATGAGCCCAAGATTGACATTTTCTATTGAGAAATGTCCCGGATGTGTGTGGGGCTCGGGAGCCGATTTTGCCCATTGCAAGTGATCGGGGCGAAGTTGTCCGCTTCTGACAGCATATCCCGTGTCTGCATCTCATGTTGGTCATTTTGGCATAAGTTGTCAAACCACGTGAACAATCATCCCTTAAGCCGGTAATGCTAACGTGGGGCCGGAGACGTCCTAGGAGGCCGAGACTGGTTTTCTCAAGATGACTTCTGAGTTGCTTGGGCACTCCGGAGATTACTGTAATCTCTGTTTGTCAAGATTAGACCTCCAAGGACTTGAAGAGTGTATCTGAGACCTCTAAAGCACTGTTTGAGAGATCTAGATGAGTTGTGTGAATTATTCCGACGACTCCACATTGAGCCTTAAGAAGGCTAGCATTGTGTAACGTAAGCATTCGCGTCAATTTCCCCAAAGAGGACCTCCGGATATGGATTTCCACTGAAAATGGTCATTTCCGCTCTTCGGAGGTTACTCGGGAAACCGCGAAGGGTTTTGCTGTCTGTTTTGCCCAATTGTGAATGTCTGCTAGAGTTTTCTGGGCAATGCAGTATGAACTTCGTTTGCCGTAATTCCATCAGACCCTTCTCCGGCTATGCTCTTCTGAAGAGGGGTATGCTTGTTTTGCCGTTCGGAAGTCATTTGAAGTGTCTGTGTGACTTCCAAAAGACAATCTGAAGCGTTGTTCCTACTCTGTGTGCTGATGGGGCATGGCCGCGTCTGATATTTGGAATTAACTTTTCTCTAGGAAACCGGCATTTTTGGACTTCCACTGAAAAGTTGTCTGTATACAGAAAGTTGTTCTGTATAGAACAGATGATTTGCAAAATGCCTTTGGGGACACTCTTCATCTATTTGGCACTGGTGTGGATTTTTGGAGTCCAATATTCACTATCTTCCGATGACCGAGCGAACTATCGGAAAATAGTGCCGTCCGTGTAATACACTGAAAACGCCGGTTTTGGACATTGTTGAGTTCTTTGGTCGCTCTGTTCCCCTTTGGTGACCCCTAGAGTCCTTCTGTCATGTCCATGGGCCATTTGCTCAATTTTGCCAACTTGAGGATGAATAGTGATTTCTTGCTCTGCCGAGCCGTTTTCTGTATTCTGCTCAAGTCGTGGCTTGGGTCATTGCTAATATCATTGTTTGGAATGGTGAGCCAAAATGGGGTGCTGACACGCACAATAAACATGTAGAGTTCGGAACAAAGCTGAGACAGGCAATTAAAGTCGGGACTGACCCGACGGGGACTGACCCCAATGCAAGAAAAGTAGTCGGGATTGACCCGAAGGGTTTGCAATATGCACGGGGCGCATACCGAATGAACTGCATGGTTCAAAGGCGCCTACCCGGTGGACTTGCGAGGTGCACGAGCGCTTGCTCGGCGGGTTTGCAATATGCACGGTTCGCATACCGAATGAACTGCATGGTTCAAAGGCGCCTACTCGGTGGACTTGCGAGGTGCACGAGCGCTTGCTCGGCGGGTTTGCAATGTGCACTGTGATCCTGAGAAGGTGCACGCCAATTAAAGTGCATTGCGGAAATAAATGTGCACTGCGATCCTGAGAAGGTGCACGCCAATTAAAGTGCATTGCGGAAATAAATGTGCACTGCGATCCTGAGAAGGTGCACGCCAAATGAAAGTGCATTGCCGAAATAAAGGCGCACTGCGATCCTGAGAAGGTGCACGCCAAATGAAAGTGCATTGCAGAAATAAAGGCGCACTGCGATCCTGAGAAGGTGCATGCCAAATTAAAGTGCATTGCAGAAATAAAGGCGCACTGCGATCCTGAGAAGGTGCACGCCAAATGAAAGTGCATTGCAGAAATAAAGGCGCACCGCGATCCTGAGAAAGTGCACGCCAATGAAAGTGTTTTTTGCCGAAATAAAGGCGCACTGCGATCCTGAGATGGTGCACGCCAAATGAAAGTGCATTGCAGAAACAAAGGCGCACTGCCATCCTGAGAAGGTGCACGCCAATGAAAGTGCATTGCAGAAATAAAGGCGCACTGCGATCCTGAGAAGGTGCACGCCAAATGAAAGTGCATTGCAGAAATAAAGGCGCACTGCGATCCTGAGAAGGTGCACGCCAAATGAAAGTGCATTGCAGAAATAAAGGCGCACTGCGATCCTGAGAAGGTGCACGCCAAATGAAAGTGCATTGCAGAAATAAAGGCGCACTGCGATCCTGAGAAGGTGCACGCCAATGAATGTGCATTGCAGAAATAAAGGCGCACTGCGATCCTGAGAAGGTGCACGCCAAATGAAAGTGCATTGCAGAAATAAAGGCGCACTGCGATCCTGAGAAGGTGCACGCCAATGAATGTGCATTGCAGAAATAAAAGTGCGCGAAGTAAATGCAAACACTGAGGAGTAGTGTGAAGTGTGGAAGGAATCATTGTGTTTCTTCCATCATTGATTTCGTCCATGTCGCAATCGATGCTGTGGTAGGACGTTTCATTGCTTGCCAACTGATGTGGATGTCACTGAATGCCTGGAGTGTTATCCTGAAGGTTTCTCTGCGGATTTAGACTGTAGTTTTTGGCATAAGGCAGACATGCATTCGTCAAAGAGAAACTCTTTTTGGGGTTCATATCCTGCTTCCTACATCTAGAATCAAAAGGGCAAATAGTGGTTGTCAATCTTACTCTATAGCCATAACGAAGATGTGTAAAGAAGTCTGAATAATAATGCTTTGGGGATTTGAACATGATGACCATTTAAAGGGGTGGTCGTCTCCCGCTAAATTGTGACTCGACAAAAAAGGCTTATGTTTACAGAACGGGCATGACCCGTAGAATTTGCATTAAGGTAAGCGGAAGGATTTTGGGATCCTCCAAGTCAAGGATACGACGATTCGAGTGCATGTCGAAACTTGTCTTGCGCTGTGAGAGTCAGAGAGAGTTTGCTTGCATCGGAGACTGCCAGACTACTACTTGTTGTCGCTTCACACTGAGTGTAGCTGTCATTTCATAGTCGAGCTGCCGAAGGCCCCCTAACTTTTGCCTAGGTCGCAAGACGCGTGACGACCTAGCGGGGTATTCTTTTTGACTCTTCTCTCCTTTAGAGCTCACCTTTTGCTATGACCATCCCACTTGGGTCTAGTCATACCTCTCGGTTCCTCTAACTTTTGCCTAGGGCACCCTTTCGGGTTTGCACTCTAGCGAGGATTTTGCTTTGTACTCTCTTTTTGCCACGGTCCCCCTTTGGCGGGATTTTAAACCGTGCCCCTCATTCCCTAATTTTTGCCCAGGCCGCCTCAAAGAGGTTTTCAACCTAGCGGGAGATTTATTATTTTTTTCTCTCAGGACAAGTTCAGAGAAAGGGAAAGAGCAGAAGCGGGGAGTGTATTAATAAGCAGAAATGAAAGCGCTGGGAGATTGTATATGCGAAGAAAGTTAAAAATGTAATGTGCATTTGAGGAAAACGTCCACAGTGGAATGAGAGAAACACCATCACGGATAGTATTTCTTACGTGTATCAGCGTTGACCGAAAGAGCGTTCTCGTTCCCGTCCATATCATTGAGAATGATTGCCCCCCCGTCAAAGACTTCTTTAACAATGAAGGGACCGTCGTATTTGTAAGCAAACTTGCCCCTGGAATCAGGGGCGATATGCAAAACTTTCCGCATGACGAGGTCGCCGGGGTTGAACTCGCGGGGACGAACTTTCTTGTTAAAAGCTCGGGCCATTCTTTGCTGATAGCACTGACCGTGGCAAAGTGCTATTAGCCGCCACTCATCAATGAGATTGAGCTGTTCATAGCGTTGCTTCGCCCATTCTGCTTCCTTGAGCTTGGACTCGGCAAGGACCCTCATAGAGGGGATCTCTACTTCGATTGGAAGAACTGCTTCCATGCCGTAGACCAAAGAATATGGGGTTGATCCAGTGGACGAGCGGATAGAAGTCCGATACGCCAAGAGTGCGAACGGGAGCATCTCGTGCCAGTCTCTGTAATTAACTGTCATCTTCTCAATGATGTTCTTTATGTTCTTGTTTGCTGCCTCTACTGCGCCGTTCATTTGTGGACGATACGGAGAGGAGTTGCGGTGTAGAATCTTGAACTGTGCACAGAGCTCGTCAATGAGCTTATTGTTCAAATTCTTGGCGTTGTCTGTGACAAGTGTCGCAGGGACCCCGTAACGTGCGATAATGTGGCGTTTGAGGAAGCGTGCCACGGTTTTTGCAGTGACCGATGCAAGGGTGATAGCTTCGATCCATTTGGTGAAGTAATCGATAGATACCAGTATGTACAAGTGCCCATTGGATGCTTTGGGGTTAATAGGACCAATCACGTCCATGCCCCACATTGAAAAGGGCCACGGAGCAGCCATTGGATGCAGCTCGTTGGGTGGTGCTCTGATCTGATTTGCGTAAACTTGACACAAGTGACAATGCCTGACATGTTTGACGCAGTCAGTCTCTATGGTGGACCAGAAATACCCAAGTCGCATGAGCTTCTTTGCTAGCATGAGCCCGTTCATGTGAGGTCCGCAATTTCCCTCGTGCACTTCTTCCATGAGGCGTTGTGCCTCATTCTCATCAACACAACGAAGCAGTGTGGCATCGAATGAACGGCGGTAAAGGGTTTCACCACTCAAGAAGAAATTTGCTGCAATGCGCCGAAGAGTCTTCCGGTCATGTCGATCGGTGAATGCTGGGAATTGACCCGTTTGTAGCAAGTGTTTAATGTCTGCATATCACGGTTTGCCGTCGACAGCGTCGATTACATCGCAATGGGCAGGACCCTGAGCAATCTCAAACTCGAGGGGCTCGATGAGATTCTCTGTTGTGATGCTAACCATGGAAGCGAGTGTTGCGAGTGCATCGGCGAACTGGTTCTTCATGCGCGGTGTGTATGTAAATGAGATGTCCTTGAAGTTTTCTGTCAAGTCTTCAAGGTACTCATGATATGGCACCAATTTCGGATCTTTTGTCTTCCACTGTTTGAGTGTCTGAAAGATTGTGAGCATGGAATCTCCAAACACTTCAAGCTCCTTGACTTTGAGGTCGATTGCCGCCTGCAAGCCGAGGATACATGCCTCATATTCGGCTATGTTGTTGGTGCAGGGGAAATCAATCTTCGCTGCAACAGGGAAATGATGCCCTTCTGGGGATATCAGCACTGCGCCAATACCTGACCCGGCGGAATTGACTGCACCATCGAAGTACATCTTCCATCTGGTAATTTCCTCCTCACCACTCATTTGGAGGATTCTTTCGTCTAGAAAGTTAGAGTCGATCGGTGTGTCATCGACAATCGGGAACTCTGCTAGGTGATCTGCTATCGCTTGGCCCTTGACTGATGTGCGTGACACATATTCGATGTCGTACTCCGTCAGTTGGCAACGCCATTTTGCTATATTCCTCATGGAGGACGGAGTGCTAAGTAGATATTTCAACGGATCTGTCTTCGACAGCAGGCGAACAGTATGGTAGAGAGTGTATTGCCGGAGCCTTTGCATGACCCATACAAGTGCGCAACACATTTTCTCTATCTCAGGGTAGTTGGATTCCCCTTCAGTGAACTTTTTGCTTAAATAATAAATTGCTCGCTCTGCGTGAGAGGATTCGTCCTTTTGCCCTAACATGCATCCGATAGATTGTCGGCGCACCGTCAAGTACAAAATGAGAGGACAATCCGGTGAAGGTGGAACCAACACCGGCGGCTGAATTAAATATGCCTTGATGGTATCAAAAGCTTTCTGACACTCATCATCCCATTCGACCGTTGCATTCTTCCGAAGCAGACGGAAGAGTGGTTGGCACTTATCTGTCAAATTTGCAATGAAACGCGCGATGTAATTCAGCCGTCCTAAGAAGCTCTGGACTTCGCGCACTGTCGATGGAGGGGGCAATTCCATGATCGCTTTAACTTTGTCAGGGTCGACCTTGATGCCTTCCTCACTAACTATAAACCCTAACAATTTCCCTGACTTAACGCCAAATGTGCATTTCGCTGGGTTAAGTCGGAGTTTATATTTCTTGAGGCGGTTGAACAATCGTTTGAGGTTAACCAAATGATCTTCTCCTTCTTTGGACTTCGCGATCATGTCGTCGACATAGACCTCGATCTCTTTATGCATCATGTCATGAAAGAGAGTGACCATTGCCCGTTGATAGGTTGCCTCGGCATTTTTGAGACCGAAAGGCATGACCTTGTAGCAAAATGTACCCCACATCGTGATGAATGTGGTCTTGACTTTGTCTTCTTCGGCCATCTGAATCTGATTGTATCCAGAGAAACCGTCCATGAAGGAGAATTGTGTGTGGCGCGCTGTATTGTCCACCAAGACATCGATGTGAGGCAGCGGAAAATTATCCTTTGGGCTAGCCCTATTGAGATCTCGGTAGTCGATGCAGACTCTGACTTTCCCATTTTTCTTCTCCACTGGAACAATGTTCGCTACCCATTCAGAGTAATTGCATACCTCCAAGAATCCCGCGTCTACTTGCTTGATGACTTCTTCCTTAATGCGTAAGAGAAGGTCAGCTCGTTGACGTTGCAAGTGTTGGCGTTTGGGTGGGAATCTTTCAGTATCGAGTGGGAGGAAATGCCTCACGATTGAGGGGTCTAGGCCTGGCATATCGGCATAGGACCATGCAAATACTTCATGATACTCTGTCAAGAAGTCGATCATTCGGGCTCTCTGTGCAGGGTCGAGTCCCGTTCCGATTCTAAGGGTGCGTGGTTCTTCTGCATTGCCTATGTTGATGTCTTCGGTTGGCTCGACGGAAGTGAGTTGGTGGTTTTCGAGACGATGCAAACTCTCTTCTATCTCGGGCACGCGACCATCCTCGTCAAGTCCTTCCCCGAAGTATATGGGTAGGGACTTTCCGAGATGTGTTTCGAGTGAATCCGAATCGTTGTATCCGTGATTTGGATTCGATTGGAGCCTGGCCATGAAAGTGAATTGTTTTAGAAATTAAAGATGTTAGAAGCGAGTGCAGGAGAGAGAATTTAGGCACAGGAAATCAAAAAAACATGCAAGGATTCTATTAACAAGCCATAACAAAAACCCCTCTTCTGTCATGTGGCTTATGGCATTGCCGACATGCAGGTAGCATTATGTATAAAGACCGTCTTACACATCGGCAACTATGGCCGAGTAGAGTGGAATTGAAGTCTAGTTGGTAAGCTCCTCATCCTCCTGTACGGGGCGGATATGAACCTTAGAAGATGTCTCCTCAATGACGGCATATATGGCTGGCAAAGCCAAAAACGCTTCAACTGCATCCGAAGAGAAGTCATATGTTTCAGTGATCGGGTTCTCGGAGGTGCCTCCCATGATTTGCGGTGGTGCTGCAAAAAACTGTGAGAGTGGTGGAACCGGCATGCCCCTATAGAGTTTCCCATAATATGCAGCAATGCGGTGTAGATGTTTTCCACGACGAGCTTGCATGATCTCATGGCAGGAGGGACGAAAGCCGAGTCCCCTCCTATTGCGGTATTCCTCCATTTCAATCGGTCGAAGGATTCCCTGTGCACGTGCCCCAAGTCCAATTCCAGGGACATAATTGTTCTTCAAGAGAACTTTTCCAATCATGCGATCAGTTCGTGACGGACTGACCTCTCCGTAGTCTCGAATTACGGAGATCATGTCGAAAGAATGGAAGGGAAGATTCTGATCTTCTCCAATGCTAATATAAGGGATGGCCGTTTCCTTATAGACTGCATAATCTTCCTCGCCGTTGACAGTGCAATGATGAAGGAACGGCGCCGGCGGCGTGAATCCATGGCCTTCCAAGTAGGAGACTAAAAGCATTGGGTATTTCCAGGATCTGGAAGGTAATAGAGAATGAACAAGGACCCACATCAATTAGGAGATCAATTTCACCATTCACCGCTCTCTTGGAGCCGTCAAAGGCTCGAACAGTGGTCTTGCTTGCACGAATGCGACTCATGTCCACGTTCATCTGTTTCAACGTGGAGACGGGGCAAACGTTAAGAGCAGAGCCGTTGTCGATCATGACTCGACCAACGACGTGGTTGTTGCACTTGCAAACTATGTGCAATGCCCGCAAGTGTCCTTGTCCTTCCGTGGGAATTTCGTCTTCCGAAAAGAAAATCTGATTCGAGAAAATAGAATTCACCGTCTCCTCGATTCTATTCGGTGCAGTATCTTTCGGGACTTGTGCCGCAGTGAGAACTTTCAGCAAAGCGTCTCGATGAGGTTCGGAGTTCAAAAGCAATGCGAGCAACGATATATGAGCTGGTGACTTGCTCATTTGCTCGACCACTTTGTATTCGCTTGCTTTGATCACCTTCATGAAATCTTCGGCTTCTTGATCGGTGACCTTCTTTGTAGAGAATGACACGGCTTTTGGAGCGGTTGAGAACTCAGTAGCGGGTGCCTTTCCTTTGTCAATAGGCTCCGGACCCTGATAAACCCGTCCTGAGCACTTGATTCCCATCGCGCTCATTTCCAGTTCTGCACTGGCAACCTCGCTCTCATATGTCCAGGGAACTCGACTATCGTGATAAGGCTCCTTTGCAGGAACTTCTATAATGAACGGGACGGGAGCGAATGCGACTTCTACTGGAGCATAGTTAATGGCAAATGGAGTTGAGGCCTTTTGCGCGTCTTCTTCCTCCTCAATAGCAGCAATGCTAATCATGTTCACAGAAGGTCCTGAACCTGATCCATGATCAGGAAGAGGATTTGCACGGACATTCGGCGGCTTGACCTCGTTAAAGGAGATTTGTCTTGCATCAATCATCTCCTGGATTCTATCTCGGAGTCTCCAACAAGTATCCAGAGTGTGACCAGGAGCACCCTGATGAAATTCACAGCGAAGATTCTGGTTATGCATGGACTGATCAAAACGGGGACCTGGTGCTTTCGTTTTGATATTGTCACCTGCAAGGAGCTGTCTGAATATGTGAGAGGGGGGAGCTGGTAAATTGGTGTATTGCTTGCGTGAACGCGGTTGAGCAGCACTGTCTTGTTGAGCTCTAGGAGCTGGAACCCGTTGAGCCGGCTGAGGAGGTCTCGAAGCCGGGGGTCTAGCTTGTTGAACTTGAACAGGAGGGTACGGTTGCGGAGGTTGCGGCTGGATAACAGTGGGCGGGGTTGAGAAATAAGCTTGCGGCGTTTGATGAGGTTGCACATACTGCACGGGATGCACATATGGCTGAGAAGTCGGTAATGCAGGGGTGTAGTCCACCAACATTGGCTGTGGAGCTTGATGTCCAGAATTGACGATGCCAATAGTCGCGTCTTTGCCTCTTCTGGATATTCCGGCAGTTTGTTTCTTCGGTGTTTCTCCGTCTTTCTTCCTTAACGGGCCTTCAATTCTTCCTAGCTTAACTCCCATATCCAACTTCTTTCCTGCCTCAATCAGGTCTGAGAAAGAGGAAGTATGAGCCAGGAGATGTGAGTAATATGCGCCTCTGAGCATAGAATGAAACAGTTGAACTTGCTGTCGCTCAGTGATTGGAGGTATGTGCTTTGCCGCTTTTCCCCTCCATTCCGTTGCGTATGCTTCGAAAGTTTGACTTTCTTTCATCTCTGCCATGCTAAGATCAAGAAGAGTAGGAGGTGTCTCTGCGCAGAATCGGTATTGGTTGAGGAATTTCTGAGAAAGATCTGTCCATGTAGGGATGTCGCCGGCTTTCAGGGTCATAAACCAATCTAGCGCCGATCCCGTAAGACTGTCTTGGAAAGTCTGGATGACAAATTCCTCGTAATACCAATACGAAAGCATTTTGCTATGATAGTGACGGAGATGATGCCGAGGGTCTTTGGTCCCATCGTACCTCTTAAAATCTGGAATCTTGATCTTAGGGGGCAACAACATGCCCGGAAAGAGATTCCAGTCACTGTCACCGAATTCAGGACGAGAAGTGCCTGCTTGGAGGGTTCGAATGGTTTCCTCCATTCTCTTCATTCTTTTCTCCTGTTCATTTTCAGGAGGAATGTTCGTCGGTAGAACTGCAGGTGCGGCATGAGTAGGCGTGCCTGGCTCAGTGGGGGAATATTTAGAGGCGGTGGAGTTTGGTAGGAGAAGCTCATTTGGGTTTGTGGAGCTTGGAAGGAAAAAGGTTCCGCAGCAGGAGCAGGGATTTGTGCGATTGCGACTGGAGGGACCGTCGGTGGTGGAACGGTGTAAATTGGAGACTGAGTAGGTATGGTGATCGGCGACAAAGTGAGCATCGCGGGATCTGTTGATAGGAATGCCGCGGGTGGAAACGGCACTGATGTAGGAGCCGGTGGTGGTGGCATAGGATCACTGACTGGGCTGATTGTCGGCACATATGTCATTGCTGGAAAAGACATATCTTCGCTATCAGTCACGTAAATAGGCGGGTCGATCGGATTCCGGTGAACAGTTGCCCTGCGTTCAGGAGGCGGAGTGTGGCTCGAGGAAGCTCGGTTTTGATCCCGAAGCATAGCCATGAGCTCTGTCATATTGGTATTCATGTTGGCAGCCAACTGATTAACGATCCCTTCAAGTGCAGCAAAACGCACGGGATCAACAACATTGGATGACACCTGTGCAGGAGAAGGGAAGTGCGTTGGAAGAGCGCCGGAATACGTTGTAGATGCTGGAGATGATATCACGCGTGTGTCTTCCGGAATGGACTGTGCAGGCATCGGTGGCGCGTCTTGCTCCGAGATAACAGGTTGTTGCTCTTCGGCCATTCTTCCGCGTGCCCGAGTAGGGTATCGATGCGACGCCAGTTGTTAGTACCTATATATGTGTAAGTGTATAAGTGCAATTGTTGTGTGTTAACCATCTTCGAGATGTAAATGACAATATATGAATGCATGAGATGTATGAGTTTAAAAACACTAATGCCATTACATCAACTTGATTCACGTTTCATAATTTACAAAGGCAGTCTGTTCGACAGGAAACATAAACATTAAACCGACAACTGTTACGACCCGTAGCTGAGTGAGCGCTACGCGGGTTCTGTACAGGCAAAAACGCTCAGCAACTGAGCTCAAGGGTGGGAGATCCTGCGCGCTCTTGCCTGCGCTCGATCCAGCGTAGCGTTCAAACACGCTATCTCCCTGTCTTGGCCGGCTACGCGTGCACGAGTTTGAACCAACTCGCTCTGAAGCTCTCTGTGATCAGTGAGTTCTGCACGAATTTCCACTAGCTCACAGCGAAGACGATCTCGTTCTGCCCTAATAACCTGCAGCTCTGTGCGCACGACTCCTTGGACAGAGCTCTCTGCATCTGAAATGTCTGCGTGCGATGTCGGCAGCATCTGTGGCATGCGTAGCCGACGAATAGGTGCGAATCCATATGGATGGAAATGCATCACATACGCTGCTGTAGCTGCGAAAGCTCGCTCCTCGTCAGTGGGATGCTCTGGGAAGTACAGTTCCTGGACGATGCGCGTGTTCCATAAGCGTCGGACCTCTCTAACCCGTAGGATCCTATCCGGGAGTGAAATTGTGGTGTTTGCCCACCTGAAGTGGTGTGAAGTGCGATCTGCCTCTATAGGAATATCTTGTAGCCCACCGAGTTGTCTGATGACTCGGGATGGAAAGATAAGTGTGCTCCCTAAATGACTAATTAAGGGAAGTCCTATAATTGAAGGACATCCCATGATCATGGGACCGCCAGGATTCCAACGTGTAGTCCATAAAAATGTGCTGGGGTGAGTTCCTCCATAAACCGCATCCAGTCGGTGTAGTTATGGTCAGAGGGTCGAAACACATGAAGTAGACGAGCGATGAGTGATCGCTCGTCGGTGATACATGAAAAAGGATGGGATAAGCCGAACGGTCTGATATGTGCTAGAAGCCAAATCTGAAGCAGATGTGGGGATCCTCTCATCCTGCCCCGTCGATTCTCTCGTACATAGTCAAGAGACCGAATGGTCTCAGCCAAAACGGCTTCCACATAACTATGGCCTCCTACCACTTGGAGGATGACCTGAGCAAGTGCCCCGTCTGTGAGGTTCGACGAGTACGGGAATAGCATAGTCCCGAAGATGAGCAAAAGAAATCCGTGACAAGCGTCACGCTGATAAGACTCTCCCGTGGCATTCAGAGCACGGGCCTGTATGAAATCTATGAGCCATGTAGTCCTAATGCTGTGCTCCCCTCCATACTGAAGCTCGCAATGAACTTCTTCGTTGCGGAGACCTAAAAGGACTGCTAGTCTGTTCTGTATCGTGGCAAACTGGTTAGGCATCACGATGTCATGAATCGGTGTAGACAGCTGAAGAAGTGTCGCATATTCTTCTACTGTAGGGGCTAACTCTGTCCCATGAAAGCTGAAAACGGCTCGCTGAGTGTCCCAAAAACTAATGGCAGTTCTGAGTAGGGTCCAATCAACGGGAGAATCGGCGAGTAATGGTAGGTCTCCTATGAAGAGCCGGAGGAATGCACGGTCTACTGGGCGGAATATGTTCCAAAGGCGAGTAATGTCCGCAGACGGTGTGATGATGACATCCAGCCTAGGACAGGGACGCGGGCGATCCATTCTTACCTAAATGGATAAGATATTGGTTTAATGTTTATAAACAAACTGATGCAATGTCCTATTTTGTTTTGAAAATATGCATGCAGGTGCAGAAAATAAATTATAGCACGAGTTCTTTACATTATACAACACTCCTTTAGTGAAAACAACAAAAGGCTCGCCTAAAAGAAAAACTACGAGCCGACTCAAAGACTCAACTTTTGGGTCGGTTGGCGGCGTGAAGGTTATTTTTGGTCCAGCATGACGGTCCCTGTTTATGCATGGTTTCAGTGTTCTACTGGGAAAACCACTAACTAGGGATGGGGGGCTCTCGATTCAAGGGCGTCAATTCCTTGAAATCGAGCGAGGATCTTTGGGGGCCGGTTCGGTGGCGGAGCCGACTCGATCCGTTCCCTTACTCGGAACCTCTGACTAACCTAGCTTCCTAAATCGGCGCCCGTGGGATTTCAGGCGAGGTACCTAAATCCACAAGAATGATGCAATGCAAGTGCAGAAAGTAAAGGTGCATAAAGTAGATAAGCGAAAAATTGCAGGAAGCGGTAAATGAACATGCAAGCAAGCAAACGAATCGAGCCTGAACCTACTAAGTATGTCCCCAGTGGAGTCGCCAAGCTGTACGGACCAGAATGTGGACTCTCGTCGGGGCCCGCATTGCGCGCTTTTGGATCGCGCGGCTTGGTCGGAACGTCCACCTTCCCGTGGGGACGCGTGACGGACACGCGTGAGAGAAAGAGTCGCCACTTATCATTTTACGACCCGAAGGTCGAGGGCGGATAAGTTACCCCGGTCTAGGGGTATGGAACACCTAGTTTGTTGTTAAGGCATTGGTCTGTGCGGAACCGGAAAGTCCGTGTTCGAGGGTTCATGTTACGTGCGGGCCTATATCCCGCACGCCCTTTCGGTACTCTGGTTTGCTAGGCTTGCATGTTTTATTATTTACCGCATGAATTAAGCTGCACTCGGCTGGCACGTTTTGACACCGGAAATTCGGTGAACTAAACGATGTCGGTTGAGAAGCCGAGAGAGAAGTAAACCTGTATGTCGGTGAGTTGGTTCACAATCTTGCGTTACAGTTCATCGAACCATGGAGGTTGAATCCCTGCGTGAACCAAAACCGCGAGATCTTGGATTTACTTGTGTTTGGGCAAACATTAGACCGATTCGATTAATTCGACTCTCGGACCGTTCGCTCACCGACTGGAATTCTTACAGAATAAATGTACAAAATAAAATCCTTACAATGCTCTCGAAAACAATAAATACAAATTACAAAAGGGTCGAATTCCAGTCGTTTCGCGTTCGGTTATTATTCCACTCTAACTCACCGTGAGTTTAGGGAAAAGACCTGAGAACTGAAATTCAATGCACGCTCTCACTGAATAGGGCGTTGGATCCTGTGAGTGTTAGTTGGGGTATTGGACCCTGTGATCGATGATTAGGGCGTTGAACCCTAATATTATTCGGCCTAGGGATCAGGCTCGACCCGCATGGCAAACGGGTGCGGAAAGATAACACGCAACATGTTAATAACAGACAATGTGTTTGTTATTGTCGTGTTTACGTGAATTAACAGATTTATTAACCCAGGGGTGTTTTTGCAAGCAAATGCCATATGCTAAACAATCAAACATGTGCCAATGTTTTAGCATTCGGTTTTGTTTTGAGAACTTGACAAAGAGAGTCAAATCTCAGGTGTGTGGATTACTTTTACAGTTGTTCTGTATTGTGACACTGAATTACCACTGAATTAACCAAACTCGTGTTTTGACTCTAGATTTGGAATCTAGAATTCCTCCTAACCATTATCTAGTGTTTAGTTAGGTCGAGTGAAAGGTTAATCAGCATTTTGCATGTTTTCTGACAGAGATAACTGTTCTAGTTACCCGAGTCTATGTTAGGATGATAGAAACTCATCAGTTAGATAAGAAAGGCTATGCAGATGAACCTGCACCTGAACAGGTAGCCCATTCTTATCCCGTACTGTAGTGTTTCTGTCATGCTAACCCTAAGGGTATCGCTGAATTGTGAAAAGACGATTTTGCCCTTTATTTGAAAATTGTTTTCAAAAAAGGGGAAACATCGTAGTGCGGGCCACCTCGGCCTGTAGCCAGTGTCGACCGATTCCCTGGATCGTCCAGGGTTGTGCAAGAACCCCAAAAAAAGCCAAAGAACCGGTCGATCTGCCCGGAAGTGATCTAGAAAGATTTTCTGTATCTTGACCTGAGTTACCTGGAATCAGGTAAAAACTCAAGTTGAGACACAGAAGCCCTTTTTAGACGTCCATGCTATATCGGACCGCGCGTTTCGGGTTTTGAAATATATAAGTTTGAAAAGGGCACCAACGTCCTTTGACGACTCGTCGACGCGAGTTATCAGTTAATGTCCAATTCGGGTAAACTTTATCAGTGTGAAGTGGGTTTAATCATGTGAGCGTCCCGATTAACCTGTTTGTGGAATTAATGCTTAAGGGTTATAGCCGAATGCATTAATTAGGAAAACGATTCGTGATTCGACGACCAAAATGAATCCATAACGATCAAGGATAATTCAGTTGAATAACCAACAATATCCTTATAACCGAATGGATCTAAATGAGTCCTCGATACATGAATCCATGCACGTTAATTTTAAAAGAGTCTTTACACGATACTTTAACATAGGAATCGTAAAGACATTGAAGTAAAAATTCACACCATCCGATAAACGAATTAAACTTGAGATAAGGAACTCATTCTTGACCCAAGGAAGGCCAAGAAGCCCTCGGCTTCATCTTATGAAAGGTGGCCGAAGGTTCTCATGGCTCTATCCGAGTCACAAATGATTTCCTAATCGTGGTTTAATCATTTTTTCGCATGCTCAAACATCAACCGTGATAAATAACACTCCTTTTTAACAAAAGCCGGCGTTATCACGATTTGTTTAGCTCATTTAAACATACAAACATTCACAAACGTTTTAATTAAGGAAAGGATAAAATAACACCGGCTTCATGCGTGAAATAATGATAAAACAAGCTCGGAAACTAACTTGGATCGGCTAAGGAGACCGACCTTAACCCGGAAAGAGCAATTTAAGTCTCAACCCTCTCATTTAGAGAGTTGGCCGAGAATTAATTTGCTATAGTCGGGTCGGGATAGTCTTCTTTACGACGATCCAAGCCCTTTTCCGACATGGTAGCAAGTCATAAGATAGTGCACATGCATAATATAACATAAAATTGCATGAAAATTGAATCATGCAAGTGAAACATGCATGAACACCATAATACTCCATAGCCATGCAAAAATATAAAAAGCCCTAACTCCTCTAAGTCGAAAATGTTTACCTAGCCTCGGAATACGAGGAAAGAGTCGGGGAAGTGCTTGAGAGTCGGGTGACTCGGTGGAACCCTTAAAAGGGTATTCGGGTGCAAGGGTGGACGTGCACGGGCGCTGGGCACGACGATGGGCGCTGGTGGGTGCGGCGACAGGCACGAGCGTGCTGGATGACGGGCGCAGGTGGCGCTCGGTGACTGGCACGGGCGACGGGCACGGGCGTGGTCAAGCACGGTGACGGGCGCTGGGCACGATGATGGACGCTGGTGGGCGCGGCGACCGGCACCAGCGTGCTGGATGACGGGCGCTGGTGGCGCTCGGTGACTGGCACGGGCGACGGGCACGGGCGTGCTGGATGACGGGCACGGGCGCGTTGGATGACGGGTGCTGGTGGCGCTGGTGACGGGCGCGGGTGTGCTAGGTGACGAGCACGGGCGTGCTGGATGACGTGTGCTGGTGGCGCTGGTGACGGGCGCGGGTGTGCTAGGTGACGGGCCCGAGCGTGCTGGATGACGGGCATGGGCGTGCTCGGTGACAGGCACGAGCGTGCTGGATGACGGGCACGGGCGTGCTCGATGACGGACGCTGGGGTGCTCGGTGACGGGCGCGCGCGTGCTAGGTGACGGGCCCGAGCGTGCTGGATGACGGACGTTGGGGTGCTAGGTGACGGGCCCGAGCGTGCTGGATGATGGGCACGGGCGTGCTCGGTGACAGGCACGAGCGTGCTGGTGACGGACGCTGGGGTGCTCGGTGACAGACGCTGGTGACGCTCGGTTACAGGCGCTGGCGAGGCTGGTGACAGACGCTGGGGTGCTCGGTGACGGACGCTGGTGACGCTCGGTGACGGACGCTGGTGACGCTGGTGACGCGTCACTGTTCACCCGAGAGCTCCAACTTCACCAGAAACGACCAAAACGATAAGCAAATGACTCCAAACTGAAAAACTGGGTTCAGAAATGGGATCCTTGGGTCCAAAACATGTCGTCTATGAAGTTTGAAGAATTTTGGATATAAGTCGGAATAGTGCCCGCTATGGATCCCGACCTAAACTCCAGAGATATTTGGCTTGGTTTTCGGCTTTCATGAAGTTCTTTGCTTGCTGATGGTTCCTAAGAAGTTGAGAGCATTTTCTAGAGGGAGAAACTAGCGAGATCATGTGTGCTTCATGAATCCTTAGCTTAATGACAAGTATGCAATATATATGTGAAGCTAATGAGCAATTAAGAAAAACAAAGCACCATTAAGGGCTTCATTAGCAAAAGTCGGTTGCCCTAATGGAGATGAGGATGAATGTCCTCCATGTATCTTGATGAGGAAGAGCCAAGAAGCATTAATGGAGGTGGAGTTAATGGCTTGAGTGTTGACTAGAAAGACCAAAGATATTTTGGGCTAGGTGAGGGCAAGAGAGGAAGAGGAAAAGGCCGAAAGCTTTGGGGCAAAGGGCGGTTGCCCTTGGGCAGCCCGTGGGTCCCACGGCTTGAGAGGAGAAACCGGGAAAAGACTCGGGTCTCGATTGGTCGCGTATTCGAAGTTCGTGGTTCGAATTGAACGTCGAATTGTCGGTATACGCGTGAAAAAGGAGTTAATGAGCCCGAGATTGACATTTCCCATTGAGAAATGTCCCGGATGTGTGTGAGGCTCGGAAGCCGATTTTGCCCATTGCAAGTGATCAGGGCGAAGTTGTCCGCTTCTGACAGCATATTTCTTATCTGCATCTCACGTTGGTCATTTTGACATAAGTTGTCAGACAACGTGAACAATCATCCCTTAAGCCGGTAATGCTAACGTGGGGCTAGAGACGTCCTAGGAGGCCGATACTGGGTTTCTCAGGATGACTTCTGAGTTGCTTAGGCACTCCAGAGATTACTGTAATCTCTGTTTGTCAAGGTCAGACCTCCAAGGACTTGAAGAGTGTATCTGAGACCTCTAAAGCACTGTTCGGGAGATCTAGATGAGTCGAGTGATTTATTCCGACGATTCCACATTGAGCCTTGAGGAGGCTAGCATTGTGTAACGTAAGCATTCGGCGTCAAGTTTCCCCAAAGAGGACCTCCGGATATGGATTTCCACTGAAAATGGTCATTTCCGCTCTTCGGAGGTTACTCAGGAAACCGTGAAGGGTTTTGCTGTCTGTTTTGCCCAATTGTGAATGTCTGCTAGAGTTTTCTGGGCAATGCGGTATGAACTTCGTTTGCCGTAATTCCATCAGACCATTCTCCGGCTATGCTCTTCTAAAGAGGGGTATGCTTGTTTTGCCGTTCGGAAGTCATTTGAAGTGTCTGTGTGACTTCCAAGAGACAATCTGAAGCATTATTCATGCTCTGTGTGCTGATGAGGCATGGCCGCGTCTGATATTTGGCATTAACTTTTCTCTGGGAAACCGACATTTTTGGACTTCCACTGAAAAGTTGTCTGTATACAGAAAATTGTTCTGTATAGAGCAGATGATTTGCAAAATGCCTTTGAAGACATTTTCCATCTTTTTGGCACTGATGTGGATTTTTGGAGTCCAATATTTACTATCTTCCGACGACCGAGCGAACTATCGGAAAATAGTACCGTCCGTGTAGTACACTGAAAATGCTGGTTTTGGACATTGTTGAGCTCTCTGGTCGCTCTGTTGCCCTTTGGTGACCCCTAGGGTCCTTCTGTCATGTCCATGGGTCATTTGCTCAATTTTGCCGACTTGAGGATGAATAGTGATTTCTTGCTCTGCCTAGCCGTTTTCTGTATTCTGCTCAAGTCGTGGCTTGGATCATTGCTAATACCGTTGTTTGGAATGGTGAGCCAAAATGGGGTGCTGACACGTGGTAAATAAACAAAATGGCAAGCCTAGCAAACTAGAGTACCGAAAGGGCGTGCGGGATATAGGCCCGCACGTAATAGAACCCCCGAATTCGGAATTTCCGGTTCCGCATGACCATTGCCTTAGCATTTAGGTGTACCCCGTACCCCTAGACCCGGGTAACTTGCCGGCCCTCGACCTTCGGGTCGTAAAATGGTAAGTGGCGACTCCTTCTCACGTGCGTCCGTCACGCGTCCCCGGGAAGGTGGACACTCCCAAGCCGCGTTGCATAGGCTTCGCGCATGCGTGCCCTGACGAGATAAAATTCGGGTGCGCACACACCCGAGAGCACGATCTTCACCCGAAATAAGAAAATCAACCTGAAATGATGAGCAAATGACTTCAAACCAAAAATCTAAGTTCATATATGAACTCCTTGGGTCCAAAACATGTGGTCCATGGAGTTTGAGAATTTTTGAACTTAAGTCGGGGTGATGAACATCGGCTTCCGACTTAAGAAACTCAAAGCTTTCTTCAGGTTTTCTTCGGTTTTTCTCTCTTGGTTTTGAAGTGTTGAAGCTTGCTAGTTTTGGCTTATGGAGTTGAGAGCTTTTCTTGAGGGAGAAAGCTTGGAGAGAGTGTGCAAGAGGAGAAGTGATTAACTTAATCACTTTTGGGCCATTTATAGGCAAAGCTAATGACACAATTAGCAAAAGCAAGTGCTCTTAACCCCCATGCTTAGCAAATTTCGGTTTGATTAAGAAAATATCAAGCCTCATGTTCTTCCATTGCATTAATGAAGAAGAGATAAGACATTGATGAGCTATGATGAGCATTGATGAGAAGTTGAGTGTTGTCTTCAACCTCTCCAAGATATTTTGGCTAAGAGAGGGCAAGTTGGCTTCTTGCTTTGAAGAAGAAGAAGAAGCTTCTAGAGCAAAGGGTGACTCATCTTGGGCAGCCCGTGGGTCCCACGACCGAAGAGGAGAAACCGGGGAAAAAGCACGGGTCTCGATTGATCGCGCATTCGAAGTTCGTGGTTTGAATTGAACGTCGAATTATCGATATACGCGAGGAAACGGATTTAATGAGTCCGATATTGGCATTTTCCATGAGAAATTGCCAAATGTCTGTATGAGGCTCGGAAGCCAGTTTTGCTCCTTTTATGCATTCAGAGCGAGGTTACCCACTTCTGACAGCATATCTTGTATCTGCATCCCACGTCAGTCATTTTGACATAAATTGTCAAATTACGTGGGCACTTGTCCCTTAAGCCGGTAAATGCAAATATGGAGCCGGAGATGTCCTAGGAGGCCGAAACTGGATTTCTTAGATTGCTTTCTGAGTTTCTTGGGCGATCCGGAGATCACTGTGATCTCCGTTTGCCGAGATTGGGCCTCTAAGGATATGAAAAGTGCATCTGAGACCCTTAAAGCACTGCTCGAGGGGTCTAGATGAGTTGTGTGATTCATTCCGACGATTCGACATTGAGCCTTGAGAAGGCTAGCATTGTGTAACGTAAGCATCCGGCGTCAAGTTTCCACAAAGAGGACCTCCGGATATAGATCTTCACTAAAAATGGCCTTTTGTGCTCCTCAGAGGTTGCTCGGGAAACCGTGTAGGGTTTTGCTGTCTGTTTTGCCCAATTGCGAATGTTCGCTGGAGTTTTCAGGGCAATGTAGTGTGAACTTTGTTTGCCGTAATTCCATCAGACCAGTCTTCGGTTATGCTCTTCTGAAGAGGGGTATGCCCATTTTGTCACTCGAAAGTCATTCAGGGTGTCTGTATGGCTTCCAAAAGACAATTTGAAGCACTGCTCATGTTCTGTATGATTGTGGGGCATGGCCGCATCTGATATTTGGAATTAACTTTTCTTTGAGAAACCGGCATTTTTGGACTTCCACTGAAAAGTTGTCTATATACAGAAAGTTGTTTTGTATAGAGCAGATGATTTGCAAAATGCCTTTGGGGACACTTTCCATTTGTTTGGTATTAGTGTGGATTTTTGAAGTCCAATATTGGCTATCTTCCGACGATTGAGCGAACTATCGAAAAATAGAACTGTCCATGTGATATACTGAAAATGCCGGTTTTGGACATTGTTGAGCTCTCTAGTCACTCTGTTGCTTTTTGATGATCCCTGGAGTCCTTCTGTCATATCCATGTGTCATTTGCCCGATTTCGCCGACTTGAGGATGAATAGTGATTTTCTGCTCTATTAAGTCGTTTTTCTCTGTATTCTGCTGAAGTTGTGGCTTGGACCATTGCTGATATCATTGTTTGGAAATGTGAGCCAAAATGGGGTGCTGACACACATGGGGCAATTTGGTATTTTCTTTCTAAACAATAGGGGAATTCACCAGCAAAGCTTGTAAGGGCAAATGATATGAAGTTCGACTTCCAAATGTGTATAAGAGTCAAACTTCCAAGAAAGTCGGCCCTTACAAAATGGGGCTAGCAACACGCAACAAGTCTCTACGAGGCGAAGCTCACAAAGCGGCCTCGACAATGCAAAGTCGAGGAGTCTCAAGCAAATACACGGGGCACTAAACAAACCCCAGCTGCAAGAAAAAAAACAAAGCGAAAACAAGAGGGAAAAACCTTCCAATGAAGAAAGAGAGAAAAAAAAAGCAGGAAAAACCCGCCAACAAGCGAAGCAAGGCAATGCCGATGTTCACCAAAAGCACCGGCGCCGCCAATCCAAAGAAATCAACAAACCCCGACAAAAAGAGGAGCAACAGACACAACTCCTCGACAGAGACTGAACACAACGCACTCGGAGGTCGAATCCTTCGAACCCTTCACCCTTGCAAACTCGAGATATAAAAAGAATTGAGCATGCTAGGTTGAAAACCCCTTTTCATGAGTAGCCTAGGGAAAAGCTAGGGCAAAAGAGAGGCATGACCGGAAACCCTTTGAGGCAGTTGTGGCAAAAGGAGAGCTCATCCCCTTTAGGTTGAGAGGTGCGGCCCCGAGGTGGGTGACCGTAGCAAAAGGAGAGCAAAACGAGAGAAAGATAAAATTGTCCCCCTAGTCCCTCACACACTGCGAGGATCATAGATCCTTAGGGAAAGTGGCCAGGTTATCTTCTCCAACACGATCCCCAATCGGTTCTCCTACACAGTTCAATCATCCAATGCGGATTCTTCTTCAAACACAGTGGGTAACTGAGCACACCATCCAAGGAGTTCGGTACAACCTACATAATAGAAAGACAGAGGTGAAAGGGGGGTACATCTCGCTACAGGCGTGAATTCGTGTATCCTTTTAGCCTGGGGCAACGTGTTCCCCAAGCTTTCTCTTTTCTTTTTGTTAAATTCGTAACTCCAAATGGGTCACAACCACCCTTCAATCGGCTACCACAAAGCCAAAATCCTAGACATTCCTTTCCGGAGTCTAGTCATAGCATTTTGGAAATGATCAGACCGACGTTTGACCAATTCTGGACAGAAATTCCCATTCGGGTTGCAAATGCAGTCGCCCTACGGCATCCGAATGATAAGGATCCAAAGACGATGGGCATGTCAAACAAACGATAGAACTGCTAGGGCATCGTCGGGGAAGTCTCGATATGCCCATGCATGGCTAACGGGAGTCCTTGGAGGCCTCGTATCTAGACCTCCGAGAACGGGACCCACTTGCACTGTCAAAGCAAAATTCTTCATGGGTCAGCTAGGTAACTCGAAACTCAAGATCTGCTTGTTGCAACAACATTTTTGTGCTTACCTGTGTCTATCTCATGTTGGTATTTCTCACATGATTTATTAGTAATGCCAGGATCACAGGTACTACATCGCAAGAACTACTGCAGACTCTGATTCCCAGTCACACGGGATACGTAGGCGCTCCTTCCCTAGAGCTCGAGTCTCGCAGGACAAGATGCCGAATCTTGGCGAACTTCCAGCAGGTCAAAGCACGATTGCCCAAGCCAGTAAAATTGGTCTTCAGCAAAGCGTAACCTCTCTAGCAACACGTGCCTCTGACGGATTAGCACTTTCGGGGCAGCATCCGCCCCACGCAGTCATAACACCACTATCCCACAGCGACACATTTATTGCTTTAGGGTTGAGACATCCATTTACCGCTTTCTGGTTGAGACACCCATTTACCGCTTTCGGGTTGTGACATCCATTTATTGCTTTTGGGTTGAGACACCCACTTATTGCTTTCGGGTTGAGACACCCATTTACCGCTTTTGAGTTGAGACACCCATTTACCGCTTTCGGGTTGAGACACCCATTTACGCTTTCGGGTTGAGACACCCATTTACTGCTTTCGGGTTGAGACATCCCTTTTACCGTCTTTGGGTTAAGACACCAATTTACCCGCATTCCTTACAATTCACTTTTACCTCCTTCGGACCAATCCCATGTTCCTACAATCTCTATCTACCAGCACTTTTCATTCCTGCAAGCGCTTTTCATTCCTGAAATTCCTTCGCTTTTAGGCAAGCATTTTACTTTTGCATACACTTTTTCACTAAAAATACATTTTTCCTTTAAGCAAGCATCTTTCTTACTCTCTGCCAAAGCTTAACCTATTTCATTTCGTTTATCTTTCGGCTAGGTACAATACTCCAACATATCCAAAGAAAGAGGAAGAAGACGGCCATTGGAGGCGCCAAATTGATCATTGCTATCAAACTGGGGTGTTTTTGAAAGTCTTTGGCTGCATCCTCTACTCGAGCAAGCAATCAAGGAGGGGCAAGCTGTCAGCACCCCATTTTGGCTCACCAATTCAAGCAATGCATATCAGCATCAAACCAGACTATGACTTGAGCAGGAATACAGGAAACGGCTCAATAGAGCAACAAATCATTATTCAATCTCAAGTCAGCAGGAACAAGCAGAAGATATGGGCGAACAATAGAAGAACTTCCTTGGTCATTCAGAGCTAACAGAGCAAGCAGAAGCCAAACAATCCCCAAACCGGCATTTTTCAGAATACTACGCCAACAGTGCTATTTTCCGATGGTTCGCTCAACCATTAGAAAATATCCAATATTGGACTTCAAAAATCCACATCAGTGCCAAACAGATGAAAAGTGCCTTCAAACACATTTTGCAGATCATCTGCTCTATACAGAACAACTTTCTGTATACAAACAACATTTCAGTGGAAGTCCAAAAATACCAAGTTATTAGAGAAAAGCTAATTCCTAATGTCAAATGCAGCCACGTCCCCCAAGCATATAGAACATGAGCATTGCTTCATACTGTCTCCCGAAAGCCACACAGACACCTCGAATGACTTCCGAGCGATGGAACAAGCATACCCTTATTTGGAAAAGGATAACCGGAGACTGGTCTGATAGAATAACAGCAAACGAAGTAGACCCTGCATTGCCCTGAAAACTCCAACGAACAGACGCAATTGGACAAAACAGACAGCAAAACCCTTTTCAGTTTCCCGAGTAAACTCTGAAGAGCGGAAAAGACCATTTTCAGTGGAAATTCATATCCGGAGGCCCTTTTGGCGGAAACTTGACGCCGAACGATTAGCCTACATTGTGCTAGCCATCCTAAAGCTTAATGTGGAATCATCGAACTGAAATGCACAACTCATCTAGTCTTCCCGAGCAATGCTTTAAAGGTCTCAGATGCGTTTTCCAAGTCTTTATAGGTCCGTTTTCGACAAACGGAGATCACGTTGATCTCCGGATCTCCCAAGCATCTCAGATAGCAATCTGAGAAATCCAGTTTCGGCCTCCAAGGACGTCTCCCGCTCCACATTTGCAATACCGACTTAAGGGTCAATTGTTCGGTCTGATTGACAATGCACGTCAAAATGACCAATGCGGAATGTAGATACGAAGATATGCATTCAGAAACGGCTAACTTTGCTCTTATCGCCTAAAACGAGCAAATCTGGCTTCCGAGCCCCAAAACCACACGAGCATTTCTCATGCAAAATGAACAATCTTAGGCTCATCGGGATCGTTTTCTTGCGCGCATTGTCGATACGTCGTTGTTTCGAATCACAAAATTCGAACACATAACCGATCGACACCGGAGCTTTTCCGACTCACCTCCAACCCAAGCGGGACCCACGGTATCCTCTTCCCCTTGCCAAATTCAAGAAGAGTCGTAACTTCCCTTCCATTTGCTTTACTTGCACAAAAATATCTAAGTCTTCACCATTCTTACACTCTACCATCTCTTCCATGCATTAATGTCTTCCTATCTTTTTCCAATCAAAACCCCATGTTAATCCATCCTTATCCTTCCTTAATCAGCTGCCTCTCACTAATCATGCCACTAACCAAGCTTTGTTTCACTTAATTGCACTTAATCTTAACCTATATATTACCTTTAAGTCATTAACTTAATCACACTCACTTGCTATCATCTCTTGCATTTCACTCAAGCAAAAAGCTCTCAAGCTCCCTTAGTTTTCAACAAAATCGCACAGCCACAGCACGGCCGCAGAACAAGGCGAAAATTGATAGAAAACAAACCGTTTTCCGGCAACCACCCTTCCGGCTTAACCAAGCTTCAAACAAACTTCATACCCCACATGTATTCAACCTCCCGAGTCCATTTCCGGGGTTAATTTCAGCATTTGAAGCCTCCAGCCCACCGTTCTAGGCCTGTCCAGAATCAGGTCCCTTTCAAGCTTTCCTGGTTTTCCGGCAACCATCTTTCTAATTTAACTCGAAACTTGACCAAACTTCATATCCCACATGTTTTCAACCCCGTCAGTCCATTTCCGAAGTTAGATTTTAAGTTTGAAGCCTTTAAGCCATAGAATCAGCTTAGTACAGAACCAAACTCAGTTTGGTCTAATTCGGGTCAGATTGTCCAACCCGGGTTTCTCACCTTTTCGGGTCGGTTTGAGTTGCCAAAACCCATCAAACACCTCCCCAGACAAACCCTAAGGTGTCAAGGAGTCGAGAAATCCAAGAAAAACAACAGCCCTATTGCCCAGTCGAGTCGAAATTTCTAACTGCCCTTGCGGTTTTCTTGCAGATTGGATCGATTCGAGACTCTTTTCTCAAAACGACCACCACAGTCACCTCCGGGGGTCAGTTAGGAGTTGGGAGCCATTGATCTTGCATCAAAATTCCATCAAGACACCGTGGTGACGTCCGACCCGAAAACTGCCTAGTCGGGTCTGTTTTCCAGACGTACTCTGTTTGTCGTGATCTTTGCAGGGCTGTACGGGTCAACTCGATAACTTGGGAAGAAAATGACCACCACAGCCACCTTCGGGGGTCAGTTAGGAGTCGGGAGCTGTTGACTTTGCCTCAAAATTCCATCGAGAGACACCGTAGTGACCTCCGACCCGAAAACTGCCCAGTCAGGTCGAGACACTCCCAACCGAGTCTATCTGTGCAATCCGCGTCTGTTCAAGCAAAAACAGTCCAAACTCGACCCACCAACGGTCCAACCCGACTTCCAACAGTCTCATCCCGCATCTCGAGACTAGGTATGACCATTCTTGACTTAGAGGAGCTAGGACTTTCACATTTTGTTGTGTTTATGGGGGTTATAAGGGGTTTTATGCATGTTTCAATTCCAAATTTAAATTTTTATGCAATTTCAATGTTATATCATGCATGTTTATCATCATTTAACGTGCTAGCATGTCGGGAAATGTTTAAATCGAAGTCGAGGAAACCATATCGACCCGGAAAAGCCGAGATACGTCTCGGATTAACCTCCTGGAGAGGTAATCAAGGGTATTCTTGACCTTTTCGGTTCAAGACCAGTTTCCTTGTCCCGATTTGAGTTGTTTCCTGAATCTTTACGTTTTCCTGCATGCATGGAGCTGGCATCGTTTTATCGATCCCATAAATAATATGTTTGTGCATGTTTGTATATTTAAATGCGCTTTTCAAACTCATGGCGATACCAGCTTTTGTTAAATACGTGTCATTTATCGTGTTTAACATTTGAGCATGAGAGAAATAGTCGAAATTGGGTTAAAGAGAACGCTTGAAACCCGAAACGGATCAAGGAAATCCACGACTATTCCCAAGAGGAAAGAGCCGAAGGTTCCTTGACCTTATTAGGGTCAAGAACGGTCTCTTTATTTCAATGAAATCCATTTCTCGGATTTTGTGTAAATTGCACTTTTAACATTGTCACAAATCCTGCATGCTAACTGTCAGCACCCCATTTTGGTCTACCGGCTCTAGGACAGAACATCAGCAAGGCTCTCGATTAGGACTCTAGAACTCTAATAAAAATGGCGAGGGCCACATATGGAATTTTGTGGCATGCACAATTGATCCCGAAGAGTGAGACACGAACTATCGATATTTAAATCGAAGGAAGTGGACAAAGATGAGCTCACATCACCTTCAGTCTCTAACCGCTCCATCACCACCACGGTCCATGGCTCCCTCCCGGTTCCCTTCAGCTGATCCTCCCCCAGTTTACAGACGCCCTCAGCTCAACGGAGGCATCCTCAGCTCAAAACTTTCTCTCGTTTGAACACATGAGAATTGGGCCCTCAGCTCACCAGACCCAACTCACGGGCCATCCTTATCCTCCTCCTTTGCAGTCCACTCCAACGGCGATCCTTCTACAGCTAACGACAGCCTCCTCTTCCCGCCGACGGACAGCCACTGTCGTCTTCACCCCCATGTCCACTTGAGCTCTTGAGACGGTCGTTTTTGGCCCCGCGATAAAAGAAACCCATAGCTCGCCGACTATCTCCCTTTGGTGGCCGCTTTTCTACTACTGCCACCACCACCAATGCATCCATCACTCGAGCTCCTTGAGCTGTCACTCCACCATCCAGAGCTTCTTCGAGCTCCTTGTTGCGTTTCGTTACTACTGCTCGATCTCCTCGAGCTGCTGACCCGCTGACCAGAGCGTCCGCGAACTCCCTATCGCGTGTCATTGCTGTTGTTCAACCCTCCTTTGTGCTCTCCTAGCCAATAAATACACCCGAGCTAAGTCTTTCGGACCATCCTTTCTTCCTCTCCTTTGCTATCAGTGTTTTTGCTCGTTGACATATATTTTACTGCTCTTTTTTTTTCTCTTTTTCGGGTCGCTTGCTGGTTGCAGTTGTCCCCGTCCCTACCCCTACTGTGCTGCCAACATTGCACTGCTCCTTGCCTTTGTGAAGTTGCAGCCGATCCAACCCGAGAAGAGCTAAGTCCCCCTCTGTCTCTCTTTCTCTTGTCCATTTTCACTCTTAATAGTCACTACTCGTTGCTATTGGCTTCCCATTTCTTTTCTTCTCTTTTTCGTAGGTTTTTCTATGATATTTGTCGGAACTTTGAGGGGTTTGCGAAGATTATGCGGTTCCTCTCGTCATTGGCCCAAGGGTAGGTACGAATCCCGACTTAGTAACATGCTTAGGGCTTCATTTTCGTATGTTGATGCTTGTTCGGATGATGACAACTTGAAATGAACGTTCGTGGATCGTGTGGATGAGCGGGATTGTTCCGAACCCTTTTTTTTGCAAACTTTTCAATCTGTCTCAGTTCAATCCCTGGGGCATTTTTCGATCAGGTACCGAACTTTTCAAACGGTTCTAATCAGTCCGAGAAACTTTTCGATTTGTCTCTAATCAGTCTCTGGAGCATTTTTCGCTTTTTTCCAAATCAGTCCTGAATTTTCTGATGCGTTTTAGTCAAGTCCCGGGTTTTTCCAGTATTTTCCATGTAGTCCAGAATTTTCCAAACAATTTAAACCAGTTTGGGAAACTTTTTGATTTGTCTGAGTTTAGTCCCTGGGCATTTTTCGCCTTTTCAGAGCTGCACCGAACTTTAAAATTAGTTTCAAACAGGTCCTGGGCCATTTTTAGCATTTTCCAATCTGTCCCTGAATTTTCCAGAATTTTTGAATCTTCCCAAGGAACTTTTCAATCTGTCTCAGTTTAGTCCCTGGAACGTCTTTCACTTTTCAGATCAGCCCCGAACTTCCAAATTCGTTTCAAACAAGTCCTGGGCCATCTTTAGCATTTTTCAGTCCTTGAATTTTCAGAATTTTTCAACCCTCCCAAGGAACTTTCAAATCTGTTTCGATTTAGTCCCTGGAACTTTGACCTAATTTTCGAATCAGCCCGGTTCTTTGAAATTGTTCCTATCTGGTCCTCAGACGAATTTGTCAAATGTGTGTTGTAATTATGAGTGATATACAATTGCGTGCAACCGTACTTTGCATGTTTGGCTTTAATCGATTGATAAATTGTAGATTAAACACATTAATTTTAAACATGTATGGAGTTGCGTATCGGCGACAATCCCGGGCCCGCGAGGTTCCAAGAGTACATCGGTCATCACCGACCGAATATACTTGGTCTTCGGGGACTCGTCTTGGTCTTCGTGTCGCAAGTCGATCCACAAACCCGTAGTACCCAAGGTGTAGGACAATAATCACTAAAAGAATTTCACATACGGGAAAAGGGGCGTGTAATTTGGCTAAATATATCATTCAGGTTTAAGCAAAGTGCATAAATCAAAAAATAACCGGTAATCGCGTCGTTAGTTTTTAGATTGGGTTTATCTATTGAATAAATCATGAAATTGGACTAATTATACACTCGGCATAATCAAATGTGGGCAAATAGGCTTGGGGTTTTCAAGTGAAAAACATGTTCCTTGCATAATCTGTTAAATTCGTAATGTCACTATACAGAATAATTTAAAACAGACCTACACATACTAGCTTGCCTAGCTTTGCATCTGTTCATGTTTTGTTTAGACTAGGAAATTGTTTACCAAACAATCCTGGTCCATAATTGGCTAATCACGTGCACACGACATTTAAAACACGACTTGTCTGTATTCATTTGTTTTTATTTGTTTTTTCCTTTTTTTTTGTTTTTATTCGTTTCTGTCTGTTTTATCGCTGTTCAAACTCGAACCCAAAGCATACAGTTCACATGGGGTCCAACACCCCCTAACCATCGATCACGGAGTCCAACGCCCCTCATACACCGAGCACGTATCTTAATTTTATTTTTGATTTTTCCAAACCTCACGGTGAGTGCGAGTGGAATAATGGCCGAATAAGAACAGACCGGGATCCAATCGTTGTAATTTGTATTTTTATTTATTTGAGAGAACAATGTAAGGGTTTATTTTACACATTTATTCATGTAAGGATCCTGGTCGGAGAGTGAACGGTCCGAGTGTTGAATCGGTCGGGTCGGTCTACCCACCTGAGGACGAGTAAACCCAACGCTTCGCGGTTTCGGTTCGCGCGGGACGTCGACCATCGCAGTTCAATGAACCGTTACGCGAGGATAGTGAACCGATTCCTCGAAACGGGCTACTCCTTTCTCGAGTTCTTAGTTTGAATCGATTGTTTTCTTCGAATTCACGATGTCAAAACGAGCAAGATGAGCGAAACTTAAGTCAAGTGGTAAGTAATTAAAAACGGCAAACCCTAGACAAACTAGAGTACTAATAGGGCGTGCTGGATATAGGTTCGCACGTAACAGAACCCCTAAATTCAGAACTTCAGGTTCCGCAAGACCAGATGCCTTAGCAATTAGGAGTACCTCGTACCCCTAGACCCGAGCAACTCACCGACCCTCGACCTTCGGGTTGAAAACAAGTAGTGGCGACGTCTTCTCACGCGTGTCCGTCACGCGTCCTCACGGGAAGGTGGATACTCCCAAGCCGTGCGAAAGCGCACGCATGCGGGCCCTAACGAGACAAAATTTGGGTCCGCACACTAACAACTTTAAAACATTGTTTTTAAAGTAAAAATGCATGAATTCATATATCGATGACTCTTTCAGGGCCATTTGGGTTCAAAGGGTATTTTGGTCATTTTGACCAAATTATCCTTAATCTTTCTGGACTCATCTTAGTCGCCTTGTCATGAATTGTTTTCATTAAATTAAGCTATTCGGGTATTCAGACTTCATTTAGTGGATCAATTCATAATCTGTTTGATTGTCTGTAACCCACACATTTGCTGCATTCGACATTTAATTTCAAGTCATAAATCCACAAATGAGTTAATCGGGACGTTCACATGATTAAACCCACTTGGCACTGATAAGTTTGCTGAATTGATAATTAAATGATAACTCGCATCGATGAGTTGTCAAATGACGTCAATGCCCTTTTCAAAACTTATCTATTTCAAAACCCGAAACAAGCAGTTTGATGTAGCACGAACGTCTAGAAAGGACTTTTGTGTCTCAACTTGAGTTTTTACCAGATTTCAAGTAACTCGGGTCAGGATAGAGAAGATCTTTCTAGATCACTTCCAGTTAAATCGACCAATTCTTTGGCTTTTTTGGGGTTCTTGCACAACCCTAGAAGATTTAGGGAATTGGTCGACACCGGCTACAGGTCGAGGTGGCCCGCACTGCGATGTTTTCCTTTTTTGAAAGCAATTTTCAAATAAAGGGCAGAATCGTCTTTTAACAATTCAACGACACCCCTAGGGTTAGCTTGACAGCAACACTACGGTATCAGGATAAGAATAGGCTACATGTTCAGGTGCAGGTTCATCTGCAAAGCCTTTTCTTATCTACTGATGAGTTTATGTCATCCTATCGTAGACTCGGGTAACTAGAACGGTTATCTCTGTCACAAAACATGCAAAACGCTGATTAACCTTTCACTCGACCTAACCAAACACTAGATAATGGTTAGGTGTAATTCTATATTCCAAATCTAGAGTCAAAACACAAGTTTAGGGAATTCAGTGAATTTCAGTGTCACAATACAAAACAATTGTAAAAGCAATTCACATACAAATGATTTGACTACAGATGCAATATCTGTCAAGTCCTTGAAACAAAGTCGAATGCAAAATGCTTTACACACGTTTGCTTGTTTAGCATATGGCATTTTCTTGCAAAAATACACTTGGATTAATAACTTGTTAATCCACGTAAACTTGGCAATAACAAACACATTGTCTACAATATGCATGTTGTTTGTTACTTTTATGCTATTGTTTGTCCATGCGAGTCGAGCCCGACCCATAGGACGCATTGCACTTAGGGTCCAATGCCCTAACCATCAGTCACGGGGTCCAACGTCCCATTCACTAAGAGGGCATATTGAATTTCAATTTTCGACTTTTCCCTGAACTCACGGTGAATCGGAGCGAAATAATAACCGAATGCGAATTAACCAGGATTCGACCATTTGTAATTTGTATTAATTGTTTTTTAGAGCACTATAAGGATTTTATTTTGTACATTCATTCTGGAAGAATCTCAGTCGGTGAGCGAACGGTCCGATAGTCGAACTAATCGAATCGGTCCAATGCTTGCCCAGACACGAGTAAAATCCCAAGATCTCGCGGTTTCAATTCACGCAAGACATCATGATTTGATGAACTGTAACTCAAGATAGTGAACCGATTCCCCGACATATGGGTTTACTTCTCTCTCGGCTACTCAACCGACATCGTTTAGTTCACCGAATTTTCGGTGTCAAAATATGCAAGCCGAGCGCAGCTTAATTCACGCGGTAAATAATTAAAACATGCAAGCCTAGCAAACTAGAGCATCGAAAGGGCGTGCGGGATAAAGGCCCGCACGTAATATGAACCCTCGAACATGGACTTTCCGCTTCCGCACAGACCAATGCCTTAGCAAAACTAGTGTTTCATACCCCTAGACCCGGGTAACTTATCGGCCTTCGACCTTCGGGTCATAAAATGATAAGTGGTAACTCTTTCTCACGCTTGTCCGTCACGCATCCCCGGGAAGGTGGATACTCCCAAGCAGCGCGATCCAAAAGCGCGCATGCAGGCCCCGACAAGAGTCCACATTCGGGTCCATACACCCCCATGTTTTCGACCTCTAGAGTCCATTGGTGGTGTTAGTTTTGTCATTTGAAGCTCATAAACCCCTGTTCTAGGTGTGACCAGTAGCTGACTAGAATTGGGATTTCAGGTGGCAACCACCCTTTGGCCCGGGGCATCCCTTTAACCGAGCTAGCTCTTGGTGTTTTGGCTTGAGCAAATCCTTAAGCACTTCCCAAGGGTCCTCTCGGAGCAAGGAGCCATCAAGCAACCCTTTAAAACTCACTCAAACTCGTGTTTTCCCTTACCGATTCCAAAAAAACAGTGTTGGCTCTAACCGATTTTAATGAGTCTTTGGGTTAGCACAGGTTCTCGCACGGCACGAACACCCATAGCCACCTCCAGCACCCTCTTGGGAAGTGTTCCAGCCCGAGCTAGCTCAAGGAACCACCCCGACCCGTCGGTGCAACTCAGCCAAAACCGGGTGCCCTACTCGGGTTTCTCAGGTCCAGCCGAGTCCTTCCAATTTCCAGCGGGCTTCCGGCAATTTTCTTTACTGGTCCTTGACTCTCGAGGCTAGGTATAACCCTCTAAACCCTTAGAGAAGTTAGGGCTCTTAGTTTCCTAAGTTTGTGGGGGTGATAAGGCGGTCCCCGACCGGTTTTATTTGTACGTTCCGTTTATTCCATTTTATTTTGGTTATTCCAACTTTTAACCATAAATGTGCATGGATGTATGCGTGTAACCTCATTAGCATGATGGGAAAAGGTTAGGCTCGGGGTCGAGGAGACCATTCCGACTCAAGGAGATCAAGAGGTCCTGCGGGCATACCTCTTAAGGAAGCTGGGATCTTTCTTGGTTCTCTTGAGTCAAGGGTGGACTCCTCTTCTTCGAACTTAACTCGTTTCCATATTTTTACGCTTTGTCAATGTATGAGTCAGCACCGTTTTATCGATTTCGCTTAATATCGTGTTATTTCGTATGCTTGAATGTTTGCATGTGTTTCCCCGAGAGCATGGCGGCACCGACTTCGTTACTACGAACTATTATCATGTATGGCATGTGTAGCATGCGAGAAACTATTAAAACCGAGGTGAAGGGACCATCCCTGACTCAAGGAGACCAAAAGGTCTTGCGGGCATACCTCTTAAGGAAGCCGGGACCTTTCTTGGTTTCCTTGAGTCAAAGGCGGCTTCTTTACTTTGATTTGAAGTTGGTTCTCGGATTGGTTGTAACCGTACATCCCAATTTGTCGATAACCGGACGATAAAACGCATATCAAGCATGTTAATTTGAGCAAATCGATCCATAAACCCGTGCATATCAAGCATGTTAACCCGAGCAAATCGAGCACAAGTCCATGACCATTAAAAGAATTTCACACATGGGTAACTTGGCTAAAGCAAATCATTCGATGTCAAGCAAAATGCACACATTGGCAAATAACCGGTAATCGCGTCGATAAATTAAGAATGGATGTCGTTGCCCTTTTCCAATCCAAATTTTGCAAATTAGTGAGACATATGGTCCGATGTAACATGGGCATCTAGGGAAGACTCGCGTATCCTGACTAGAGAACGTGCCTAATCCCAGGCTGCTTGGATCATGATGTGGGAGTTTTCTTTGGACCACTCCCAAACAGACCAACCAATCTTTTGACTTTTACATGGTTTAACCATAACCCTGAAAGATCCAAGGGATCGGTTGACACTGGTTACAGGCCGATGTGGCCCACATCATGTAATCTCACCATTTTCAGAAACTTCTTTAAAACACAAGGGCAAAGTCATCGGTTCTTAATCTAGCGACACCCGTAGGGTTAGCATAATTGAAACACTATTAGTTGGGAGTAATTGGGCAGCATGTGCAGACACAGGTTCATCTGCATCGTCGTTTCGCCCAATTAAAGTGTTTTTGTTATCCTAGTATAGCTCTGGGCGCTTAAGGAATCAGACCAAAGGCACAAGCAAGGATGGCCCGTGAAAAGTTGTAAGCCATGGTGCATTCGTGGTTTTTCGTGCCTCTGTTTCCTTAATTTTGTGCGTAGAATGGGTTCTTTTGTCATGAAAATGCAGAATTCGACTAATCGTGCAGTTGGCATAAATTAAACATGGGCAATTAGGCAAAAAGGGGTAGATTTTGGGTTTTTAGGCAAAACGTGCTCTTGGCATAATTTGTAAAAGCCCGAATTGTCATTATGCAGAACAATCTAAAACAAATTCACACATGTAGTTGGCCTAGCATTGCGCACCTCCTTGTTCTGTTTAAGCTAGGAAATTGTTTGCCAAGCAACCCCGGTTCATAATTGGCTAAAACACGTAAACATGGCCTAAAATCGCCATTTGTCTACAATCACATGCTTTGTCTATCTTTATCTGCTTTTGTTTGCTTTTATATGCTTTTATCTGTTTTTATCTATTTTCGTCTGTTGTTTACTATTTGATTGCGACTCGATCCTGAGCGCATAGCATACGCCTTGCACCGGGTCCAATGCCCCAAATCATCGATTATGGGTCTAATGCCCCGTACACATTGAGCGCGCGCAACATGAGTGCGAAATGGGGTCTTGCCTAACTCACTATTCTGCTCCTAGTAGTGTCTATGTGAAAGACGACTCAGATAGGGTATGTGAGTCATGGTTAGACAATTGCCTAGGAGCTCGACCTATCCTACGACTGTCTCAAGAGTCAAGCAACTCTTCTGCTATCCGTTGGTCCAATCGGACCCGACCCCCAGCTCTTTGAGGCATTGATTAATTTGCTTTTCGGTCATTCAAAAAACTCATGGTGAGCACGAGCAGAATATTTGGCCTAATGTGATTCGACCGGGTCCATGTATTGTATCGTGTTTGTATTTTGATTCGAGAGCACATTGTAAGGGTGTATCTTTTGCATTTTCATTCAGTCATTATAAGGACCCCGGTCAGTGAGCAAAAGGTCCGAGCATTTCATCGAATTTACAGTGTCAATACGGGCAAGGAGTGTGCAACTCAATTCGCGCGGTAAATAAATAAAAATAGTAAGCCCTAAACAAACAGAGTACCGAAAGGGCATGCGGGATATTGGCCCATACGTAATAGAACCCCCGACTTCGGAATCTTGGGTTCCGCATGATCATGTACATTAACAAACTCGGTGTATTCTATACCCCTAGATTTGAGCAACTTACCGGCTCTTAACCGTCAGGTTGTAAACTGGCAGTGGCGACTCCTTCTCACGCGTGTCCATCACGCGTCCCCACGGGAAGGTGGACACTCCCAAGCCGTGCGCATGATCGCATGCATGCAGGCCCTAACGAGAACGAAATTCGGGTCCGCACTATGTCATAATACTTATTCTGCATATTTATGTGGTAGTTACCATGGCGGTAAACACTTCTAATGCTTTCTGTTTGCGATCAGTCCTTGACAGGGAAAAACTCTCAGGGAATAATTTCTTTGGTTGGTACCGGAACTTGAGAATTGTTCTCACTCAAGAGAAAAAGTTATATGTCTTAGAGCAACCTCTTCCTGCACCACCGCCTGACAATGCCCCCCAAGCTGAGAAAGATGCTTATAGTAAGCATCAAGATGATGCCGTGAACGTCGGATGTCTCATGCTAGCCACCATGGATTCGGAGCTTTAGAAGCAGCACGAGAACATGGGGGCGTACAATATGATCGTGCATCTCAGGCAGCTCTATCAAGAGCAGGCTCGACATGAGAGATTCGGGATCTCAAAGGCTCTTTTTCAAGCAAGGTTGACTGAGGGAGCCTTGTAGGTCCTCATGTACTCAAGATGATTAGGTACATGGAGACTTTGGGATGACTAGGATTTTCTCTGGGCCAAGAGTTGGCTACAGACTTAATCTTGCAGTCACTGCCCAACAATTACAGTCAGTTAGTCATGAACTATAACATGAGGGAGCACAACAACCCATTGCTTGGACTACTTAGCATGTTGAGAACAACTAAGCAAAATATCAGTAAAGGGATGCCTGTTCTGATGGTCCTAGGGACCGAGAAAAAGGATAAGGGATAGAACAAAGGCAAGAAGGCTAAGGGCGCATCCAAGTATGACTCAAGTGCATTGAAGCCCAAAGCCAAGGTGGCAAAGGATGATTATTGCTTCCATTGTGGCAACATTGGACATTCGAAGCGGAATTGTAAGGTTTACTTGCAAGAGTTGAGGAAGAAAAAGGGAAGCGAGACTTCCATTTCAGGTATCCATGTTATAGAAATTAATGTATCTACTGCTTCTACATCTTGGGTATTAGATACCAGGTGTCAGCACCCCATTTTGGCCCACCGGCTTCTTACACGAGAATCCTTGACCAAAGCCCGGGTTACTATTCATCACCCGACAATCAGAGGCGAACATGCGGGCACGGAGACATGAATTACAGGAGAAAAGCAGGGTGCACTAGATAAGCGAGGGAGAGCGGTCAGAAGAACAGACAAACAAGGAACCCCGAAAACAGCGGAGCCGGCACTGTGGCACTATTCATCATCGAATCACTAAAACACCGAAAGGTGTCCAATATGGGACTCTAAAAATCCCTCTCAGTGCCAAAATGACCAACGACACGTCCGGGCGTGTCTCGGAGGCATCCCGCTTAAGCCAAGACACCCTCGATCTCTCACGGGCGCCTTTTCTGACAGGGCCCCTGGGGCCCGATCTACTGACAAGTAAACGGCACCCCAAAATGGGCCTACAGGCACCCAGGGACCACCGGGGTCGGGGAACAAGCTTCAGATGACCTTTCGGAATTCTACAGGGTTTCCCGAGGGACGTTTCAATGGTAGCGAACGCCTCCCGGTGAATCTTCGGGGCACATTCACAGAAAACAGAGATCACAGCAATCCCCGAACACCTCAAGACATTCGAGAAACACTGAAAAAGCCCCGGTCACAAGTCCCTAGGTCTCCCCCGGGGCAACGGTCTTCGGTCGGGGACGACGAGCGAACGATCCCCCGCGAGGCAAAAGGGTCACCAAAACGAATATTAAGATGCACAAAGAGCAATCGGAGACCGGGGGCACTCAACTCCGCTCTGAATATCCAAACGGGGCAAAACCGACTCTCGAGGCGCCGAGTCACCCGAACATTCGTTCACATGACATATGGCGATATTAGGCTCATTCAAATTCTCTCCGTCCAAGCATGCCAAATCTATTAATTAATCGGACATCGGAGATCGGACGCGCGTTCAATCAAGTCTCGAGCTTTTCCCGGCTTTTCTCTTAGTCGAATGGGGCCCACAGCTCAGCCAAGCCAAGCCTCCAAGCCACGGTTCAACCCCAAGCCACAGTTCAACCCCAAGCCACGGCTCAATCTCCAAGCCACGGCTAAAACCCAAATTCGTTGGCTCAACCCCAATCCACTTCCCTCCACCACACAATTTGAAATATCTTCTTACACATATCTCCCATCCATCACTTCCCATCACTTCTCCTCTTGCTTCTCCCACACTCTAAGTGACATTTCCCCATCCTAACCCCTCTTCAAAATTCGGCAGCCCCATAATCCCCCTCTAAATCACACTTAATTTCACTAATTTTGCATCATTAGCCTTCCTATATAAGCCTCTTGGGTCATTAACTTAATCACAACTCAACTCCCATCATCTCTCTAGCCTTCTCACTCTAGGAAACCCTCTCCAAGCCCTCTCAAAGTTCAGCAAATTCCAGAATTCGTGCAGCCCCTCCTCAGCCCAGAAACCGGGCAAAACAAGGCCCAACCAATCCCATTTTCCGGCGACCGCCATCCAACCTTAGCCGACTTCAACCAAACTTCATATCCCACATGTTTTCGACCTTCTAAGTCCATTTCCGACCTTAGATTTTTCATTTGAAGCTCCCAGCATCTTGTTCCAGCTCTGTCCAAAAACAGTCCCTTAAGCATTTTCCCGGTTTCTATGCGAGTTATTCCCTCTCGACTTAAACAAACTTAACCAAACTTCATATCCTACATGTTTTCGACCTCCTAAGTCCATTTCCGAGCTCAGTTTTTGTGTTTGAAGCTTCCAGCCCAGGGATTCTGAGTTGCACAGAAACATCGCCCGTAAGCCTCCTCGAGTTCTAGTCGGGCCTCTAGACGTGCCATTCCCATTCGCGACTTTGGCGAGTCATGCCATCACTTCCTAGGGGTTCCTCATGACCCTCACTCTCCCCCATGACGAGGTGGTCACGTGCCGAGAGCCGCTCAACCGCGCAAGACGGCCCATTTCCAATCTTTTCCTTTACTGGGTTTTCACAGTTTTTTATCGGTTTCTGTTTGCATTTCCGGTTGAAATCAGTCGTGCGCACGCCACAAGCTGGTCATGAACACCAAGAGCAGTCCTTTAGGAGTCGGAGGAACTCAAGCCAGCTTGGTGCAACACCCGGAGCCCCTTTTGCGGCCGTTTCAACCCAAACAGCCCAGTCGGGTCTGTTCCTTTGGTTTTCTTTTCTAACCCGAATTTTGCAGGGACGTACAGGTCAGCTCGGATGCCAGTCGGGTCCTCAGTCAATTAGGAGTCCAATGCCACCGACCTTGCATCAAAAGACCACCAGGAGCCTCCTGTGGAGCCATTTCTTCGTCGGATGCCAGTCGGGTCTGTTTTGACCCGCCTAGGTCTGTCTCTTTTTTTTACTGACCCGACTTTGTTTATGATTTACGAAAAATCTACGCGTGCTCTCCTCCCGAAACCACCGGAGACGCGATCCTTAGTCTCTTGGGAATTTAACGCAAATGGCCCCGCGCGAAAATTCTATCCCGATCAACCGGTACAGCCCCGGCAATCCAGACTGCCAGTCGGGTCTGCCAGTCGGCTCGACTACACCGGTTCGGGTCTGTTCGTTCCAGCCGAGTCTCCCGACTCCCTTTGCCACTTCTCCGACACTTTCCTCGTGTTCCGAGGCTAGGTAAAACTCCTCTATGACTTAGAGAAGTTAGGTCCTCCATATTTGTTTGTTTTAAGACATTGAGGTGGTTATTAACCGAAGAATATGCGAGTTAGTTCATCCCATGCACGCCCATGCACCTCCACGTAATTGCATGTATGTTCACTCTCCATATCATATCCGTATGATGCATAAGCTCATGTACCATGATAGGAAACGGCTCAGATCGAGACGGGAGAGACCCCCTTGGCCACGGTTGAGCCACGGGAACTCACGGCCTAGTCCCAAGGGAGGGACCCGTGAGCTCCCTTGGCTTACCTGAGGCTAGGATGGTCTCTCTTCCCCCGAAAGGAGTTGATTCCTACGTTTCCAATATCGTTTATCATGTGTAACGTGTTTGTATGACGGGAATGGATCCAAATCAGGGCCGAAGAGATCATCCCGACCCGTGTGAGTCACGGAAGCTCCCGGTCATTCTTGATGGAATGTGGCCGAGAGCTTCCTTGGACCACACAATTCCGGGAGGCCCTCTTTCGCCTCGAAACAGGTCGGTTCCCGTGTTTTCTCTGTTTCGTTATCACTTGAGTCGATGTCGTTTCATTGATTCCATTAAATATTTTGTTCGTGCGTGTTTGTATGCTCTTTTGCGTGATTATGACATGGCGGCATCGATTTGATTAAAACGTGCATTATTATCGTGTTTGACGTATTATGCATGCAAGATACGATCGGAATCATTCCTTGGATTTGTGTGAATTGATGTTAGTGTTTTATCATTGGCTACGTGATAATCACATGATAGATGTGTAGGCTTCGGACCATTGTTCGTTAAATCCATAACGTCCATGACATAAGATCACCGTCACCGAATAATTTCACGAAGGGGATAAATGGAACGTGTCATTCGACTAATTAAATCACTCGGACCAAATAATTGGATAAATTGATTATTAATTCGTAAACGCATCGATGGTTCACGGAACGGCGAAAATGCCCTTTTCTTTAAAAGCTCACGACTTCAAAGCACCGAGACGTGTAACACGAATAGGATCGCGTCTAGCGAGTACTCGCATACCATGACTCGAGTCCGGGCCCAATTTGAGGTGGCTCGAGTCGAGACGCGCGAGTCCTTTCTAGACCTCTTCGTGTCACGCGATCTTTAATGTGAACTACACACGTTTTACCGATCGAGGGCATAATTGTTATTCTGCGATTCACCGATATCCTAGGCATTAGGGAGTCGGAAACACCTCGATCTATGGACAGAAAAGGGCAACCCGTTCGGGCTCGAGTTTCATTTGCACGGCCCATTCCATTCACTTTCGGTGTTTCTATCCCCCTATTGTAGATTCGGTGGTTAACATTTTGTTTCTATTGCAAAACACATAATACCGGATTAATCATTCATTTGACCTAATCAAACATTAGATAATGGCTAGGCAGAACTCTAGGTTCCAAGGCTAGAGTCAAAACATGAGTTAGGCATATTCAGTGAAACCGCACTGTCACTATACAGAATAAAGTCTTAAAACAAACTCACACACATAGTTGACCTAGAACCATATTCTAGCCCACCATCTATGTTGCCTAGGTTAGATACATTGTTTGGTAATCAACCCCGGTTAATAATTGATTAAATCACGTACACTCGACTTAATACACCAGTTGTCTGTATTCACCTTTATTCGTCAGTTATTGTCTGTTTTTCATCAGTTTTATCAGTTTTCTTCTGTTTTCCATTTGTTTTTGCTGATTTGTTGCTGTTCGGGTCCGAGCCCATACGTTACGTGTTGCACGGGGTCCAACGCCCCAAATCACCGAACACGAGGTCTAACGCCTCGTAACTCACTGAGTGCGTGCAACCCGTGTGCGGAATGGGATCTGGCCTCGAGTCACCATCATACTCCAAATATGGCCTATGTGGAAGGCAATTTGGATTGGATGTGTGAAACGTGTTTAGATATCACCCGGGAGCTCGATCGGTCCAACGGTTACAATGGGAACTAATCGGTTCTCCTGCAAACCGTCGGTTCGATTGGACCTGATCCCCAGCTCTTTGAGCCCGCGTTGCCTCAATTTATTTATCGGTCATTCAAAACACACGGTGAGCCGGAGCGGAATATTGGCCCATAGCAAACCGATCGGGATCCATTTACTTATTCAGTTATACTCTGTAATTATTCAAGAGGACATTGTGAGAATTTTATTTGTATATTCACTCATTCGCTTGTAAGGATCCCCGATTGGTGAGCGAGAGGTCCGAGTGTCGAATCGGTTAAGTTGGTCTATTGTCACCAAGAGATGAGTAAGCTTGAATAATCGTGGTCTCGGTTCGCGCAGGGAATTGACCATCACGGCTCGATGAACTGTAACGATAAGATAGTGAACCGATCCCTCGACGCACAAGCCTACTCGCCTTTCGGGTTCTTGACCCAACTTGATCAATTCATCGTCTTTACGGTGTCAAAACGGGCGAGTCAAGTGCAACCCTAAATCACGTGGTAAATAAACAAAACGGCAAGCCTAGCAAACTAGAGTACCGGAAGGGCGTGCGGGATATAGGCCGCATGTAATAGAACCCCCGAATTCGGAATTTTCGGTTCCGCATGACCATTGCCTTAGCATTTAGGTATACCCCGTACCCCTAGATCCGGGCGACTCAACGGCCCTCGACCTACGGGTCGTAAACAAGTGGCGACTCCTTCTCACGCTTGTCCGTCGCGCGTCCCCGGGAAGGTGGACACTCCCAAGCCGCGTCACATAGGCTTCGCGCATGCGTGCCCCGACAAGATGAAATTCGGGTGCGCACAGCTTGGCGACTCCACTGGGGACATACTTAGTGGGTTCGGGCTCAATTCCGTTTGCTTGCTTGCATGTTTATTTATCGCTTTCCGTACATTTATTTTAAGCACATTTATTTCGCGCACATTTATTTTGCGCACTTGCATCGCATCATTCTAGCGGGTTTCTAGGTACCTTGTCCGAAATCCCACGGGCACCAAAATAGGAAGCTAGGTTAGTCAGAGGTTCCGAGTAAGGGAACGGATCGAGTTGGCTATGCCACCGAACCGGCCCCCAAAGATCCTCGCTCGATTTTAAGAAATTCACACCCTTGAGTCGGGAGCCCCCATCCATAGATAGCACGGTCCCTGTAGCACCGAACCATGCATCGTGCTATGCCTCCATGCAAGCCTTTAACCCGACTCCGACAACAGTCCATCGAGTCGGCCTGCGAGCCATTTGAGTCTTTTCCATTTCAAGAGCGATGTACATGTAATTTCTATTAAGCCGTGGGCATTTACTCTCTTCGTACACATGCATCATGCAGTTTTCAAAAATTAGGATGTCATTCATGTTAACGAGTCCTAAACGGATTTTCCTGTCGTCTTGGTAAGGGACGCCTTGCTCGGCCTCCTGCCCGCGCCTCGACAAAGTCCGCCAACACACGATGACCTCACCGACCCGCCACAGAACGCGAATGGTGTATATTCCGGGACAACATGATCGACCTCATCAACACTAGGTTCGATCACTGAGAGATCGCTGAGAGATGAAGAACTCGCCGGCCAACCACCTTAGAGGGAGCTCTCCCAAACCCGTGCCAAGATGCAGAGATGCGGTCAAGAGCTCGCTTGAGCGAACGCCGCCTTGGAGAGGTCTAGGAAGAGGGCTCGAGGAGGCCCACACATGCACTCTAGGATAGATATCTCTGCAAGGCCCTCGCCTAGAACCGGTGCTTTCCGAGGCCGCGCTCGCTCAAACCCCGAGTGTGGTGGCAAATCAGCTTAAGGCTCTATTTTACAAAATTTGCATTGTACTTTGAACATTTCGAGTCAATGTGAACGACAACATTAGCTTTTGAAAACTCACGCATTGCATGCATTCTATCCATTTACTGTTTTACACGACAATTAACACTACCACACGGTAGACAAAGTTGTGACCGCCTTTGCAGGTGGACCTCTCGTGGTCCTCACCCTTCCTCCACGGCGAGACGATCAGTAGCTCAAGGGCCAACCATCTAGGCAGCACTAACTCCCCATTAATCCCGCGCAATCGATTATGTCATTGCATGGTTGAGCACACGTCCCTCTATGCTACAAGTGCTTCCATCAGCAAAACTGAGGGTGCCATTTCCGCGTCGTGCGAGCACACCCCTACCTTGCCCGTGCACGCATCCTCGACACACCTTGTGCATGTCTCTCAGTGCGCTCGCATGATGCCTACCATGCTAGTTCAATCCCCTACACCCTTACGCTGAAATTGCGAATATAGTTTGCTCCTTCATTGTTTTCTTTTCCCATTGTAGGAAATTCTACACAAGAAGACAGCCTGAATACCGATCGACCACAATTGAGACAATAAACGTCTCCCATCCATCCAGCTCCTTGGGATTTCAACACTAAGTCCCCATCCCTGCTCCACAAAGCAAGACCGCAAGCAAATCAGCGTCACCACATTGCAGCGCCTTGCGCTATTCCTCAGCATTGACCCTTGCTTTCGCATTTCTTGCACTTTCCTATCCACCCCGCATTTACTGCATTGGGCTTCGGCCCCGCATCGGGCTCCAGCCCTGTATCGGGCTCCGGCCCCGCATTTACTGCATTGGGTTTCGGCCCCGCATCGGGCTCCAGCCTTGCATCGGGCTCCGGCCTCGCATTTACTGCATTAGGCTTCGACCTTACATCGGCCTCTGGCCCTGCATTTACTTTTGGGTTTCGGCCCTCCATCGGGCTCCGACCCCACTTTTGGGCTTCGGCCCCGCATCGGGCCTCGGTCCTGCATTTACTGCTTTCGGACCCCGGCCCAGTATTTACTGCTTTTGGGTTCTGGCCCCGCGTTTACTGCTTTCAGGTTTTGACACCTCGCATTTACTGCTTTCAGGCTCATCTAAAATCCAAAATCGGCTTGGATTCAAATTCATCCAAGCGATACTCCGAGGAGCAAGTCTAATCCTTCAACCGCAAAAGATCACAAACAACAGCTCCGACGAACAGAGCATGGCCCTGCCCACCCGCCACGAAAGTCACTAGCACGGTCACATCTCCAACCGGAGAATGATCCCTGCCCACCCTCCACTATGGCCATCAACCAGCCACTGGGGCAACATGCACTCTTCCTTAAACTCTCTTTTACATTTATTTATATGCATTCCCAAACAAGCTCCCGGCATGAACGAACCCTTCACGGGCGCACTAGGACAGCCCCGAAGACGCCCTATTGGTTCTGTCGGATTTGTTCGATTCGTCTGTCCTCATGGGATCCGGCTCCTCGAGCCTTCCCTAGGACGGCTGCGCATGCCAACCCACAATCGAGGAAAGTACACCTATGCGGCCCCTAGCCACGGTCTGCCCACTCCAGGGTGGCGATGACTAGATCTCGAAATTGAGTGTCCCCCACGCGCGGCACCCCATGGGTCGCACGTTGGACAAGGGGATTTTCCTATGGGTCCACTCCACATTTCTTACCGCATATTCCACCGATCAATCACCTAATGCATCATCTTCTTTGTCATCTCTCATAGGGACACGCCGGTCACAGGCAAAGGACGATACACAGGTTCACATCTCCCTGAGAATTCATCTCGGACCCTTTCCTCATACTTCAACGAGGGAGGTTTCCGACGAATATGTACCCCTCACGAAGCCAAGATAGAGACAATCAAACAAACCGATCAACCTCGAAGCATGCGTCTCCATCGAGATCGAGCGGCACCTCAGGGCAAATCGGGCCTTCCCCACTGTAAAGACCCATCACTGACAACATGCAACGATAACCCATGAGGCAGGACACAATCGGCTTCAAGAGCGCCTATCCTCTAAGGGGCACCCTCCATGGGAGCGACAACGCGCAATCGCGAGCGGCAATCGTACAAGACTCCCGACACAGGCTACAAAGATCAGGGCATCCCCGTCCAACATTCACCCGGAGGCAACCTTGGTCACCCACACTCTTGGGGCAATTTTGTTTTCGTTTTAGACAATAGGGGAAAGGACTTGTAAAGTTTACAAGGACAAATGATGCGAAGTTCGACTTTCGAGTGCACAAGAATCAGACTTATGAGAAAACCAGCCATCACAAAATTGGGCTAGGACAACAAAGTAAATCAAGTCTCCATGGGGCAAAGCAAACAAAAGCAGCCTTGGTGATGCAAAGTTGAGGAGTTTCAAACAAATACAAGGGGCACAATACAGACCCCAGCTGCAAGAAAAAAAAACAGAGCTAAAAGAAGCGGGAAAAACCCGCCAATGAAGAGAGAGAGAAAATATGCGGGAAAAACCCGCCAATGAACAAAACAAGGCACCGCTGGGATAAAAACTCCGGCACCGCCAATTCGAAGAAGAAATCAACAAACCCCGGCAAAAAGGGGGAGCAGCAGACGCAACTCCTCGATGGAGACAGAACGTAACGCACTCGGAGGTCGAATTATTCGAACCCTTCGCCCTTGCAAACTCGAGAGACAAAAGAATCGAGCCTGCTAGGTCGAAAACCCCTCGGGGCGATCTAGGCAAAAGTTAGGGCAAAAGAGAGGCATGACTGAAAATCCCGAGGCGGGCGATCGTGTTAAAAGGAGAGTTCATCCCCTTTAGGTTGAGAGGTACGGCCCCGAGGCGGGTGACCGTAGCAAAAGGAGAGTAAAATGAGAGATAAACAAAACAGTCACTCTGGGCCTTCGCACACTGCGCGGACCAGGGATTCCCAAGGGAAATGGCCAGATTATCTACTCCAACACGATTCCCGATCGGCTCCCCAACGCAGCTCAACTGTCCTAGGCGGTTTCTTCCTCAAGAACGGTGCACAAGCAGGCACCCCATCTGAGCAATTCACAATAGCCTACAGGACAAGAAGTCGAAAGAAGAGGGGGGGGTACATCTCACGGCAGGCGTGAACCCGTGTATCCTTTCAGCCTTGGGCAACGTGCTCCCCAAGCTTTCGCTTTTCTCTTTGTCATTGCACAACTCCAAAATGGGTCACAGCCACCCTTTAATCGGCTACCACAGAGCCAAAATCCTAGACATTTCTTTCCGGGAGTCTAGTCATAACACTCTGGAAATGACTAGACCGAGGTCTGACCAAATTTGAACAAAAAAATTCCCCATGCGGGTTACAAATGCAGCCGCCCTACGACACCCTGATGAGAAGGGTCCTAAGCTCACGGGCGCGTCGAACAACCGATAGAGCCGCTTGGGCACCTTTGAGAACGTCTCGATATGCCCATGCAAGGCCAACAGGAGCCCCGGAGGCCTCACATCGGGGCTTCTGAAAGCGGGACCCCCACTCGCATCACCAAAGCAAAAACTCTCCACGGGTCGCCCAGGCGACCTGAAACTAAAGAGCATGCGTTACAAACACTTCCTTTTACCTGTGCTTACAAATCGCTAGTAATCCCATGACTTACTAATGATGGCAGAATCACAGGTACAACCACCACAAGAACTACGGCGGACTCTGATTTCCGACCCCTCGGGATACGTAGGCGCTCTACCCTAGAGCTCGAGTCCCTCATCGCACGACCGAGGCTTCCCCAGCAAACTACAATCGCCCCCGCGATAAAGCCGGCACCTGGTAGAGCAACAAGCAATCGCCCTAGCAGTAAAGCCGGCTTCCGGCAGATCAAACACACCGCCGCCCCAGGGGCGGAGCACTGACAAAGCAACTTCATCGCGATGCGCATGGAACCCCAAGGGGCATCTTCTCCTTAACGGACTCATATCTGTCTCACGCAACAGGTCGTGCTATCGATACGCCGGAAGCCGTCGAGGGATACGCCACACCGTCCAAGCCGACGATGTTCAAAGAAGGACAAACGATAGGAGATCATCATCAGTCATCGCGCATGAGGTGGTCTAAACCCAAACCCCAAGCGAGCCATATTACACAGCGCTTTCCGCAAATTTCAAATCCCAGTCATTCGGGTCCATCCCGGTCATTCGGGTCCATCCCAATCATTCGGGTCCATCCCAGTCATTCAGGTCTATCCTGGTCTCATTCGGGTCTATCCCGGTCTCATTCAGGTCTATCCTGGTCTCATTCGGGTCTATCCCGGTCTCATTCAGGTCTATCCTGGTCTCCATTCGGGTCTATCCCGGTCTCATTCAGGTCTATCCTGGTCCATTCGGGTCTATCCTGGTCCATTCGTGTCTATCCCGGTCCCATTCCGGTCTATCCTGGTCCATTCGGGTCTATCTCGGTCCCATTCCGGTATATCCTGGTCCCATTCGGGTCTATCCCGATCTCATTCAGGTCTATCCTGGTCTCATTCGGGTCTATCCCGGTCTCATTCAGATCCATCCTGGTCTCCATTCAGGTCTATCCCGGTCTCATTCAGGTCTATCCTGGTTCATTCGGGTCTATCCCGGTCTCATTCAGGTCTATCCTGGTTCATTCGGGTCTATCCCGGTCTCATTCCGTTCTATCCTGGTCCCATTCGGGTCTATCCCGATCTCATTCCGTTCTATCCTGGTCCCATTCGGGTCTATCCCAGTCTCATTCAGGTCTATCCTGGTTCATTCGGGTCTATCCCGGTCTCATTCGGGTCTATCCCGGTCCCATTCCGGTCTATCCTGGTGCCATTCGGGTCTATCCTGGTCCATTCCGGTCTATCCCGGTCTCATTCGGGTCTATCCTGGTCTCCATTCAGGTCTATCCTGGTCCATTCAGGTCTATCCCGGTCCATTCGGGTCTATCCCGGTCTCATTCGGGTATATCCTGGTCCATTCGGGTCTATCCCGGTCCCATTCGGGTCCATCCTGGTCTACATTCGAGTCTATCCCGGTCTCATTCAGGTCCATCCTGGTCTCCATTCGGGTCTATCCCGGTCTCATTCAGGTCTATCCTGGTCCATTCGGGTCTATCCTGGTCTCCATTCGGGGCTATCCCGGTCTCATTCCGGTCTATCTTGGTCCATTCGGGTCTATCTCGGTCCCATTCAGGTCCATCCTGGTCTCCATTCGGGTCTATCCCGGTCTCATTCAGGTCTATCCTGGTCCATTCGGGTCTATCCTGGTCTCATTCGGGTCTATCCTGGCCTCATTCGAGTCTATCCTGGTCTCTATTCAGGTGTATCCTGGTCCATTCAGGTCTATCCGGGTCCATTCAGGTCTATCCTGGTCCATTCGGGTTTATCCCGGTCTCATTCAGGTCTATCCTGGTCCATTCGGGTCTATCCCGGTCTCATTCAGGTCTATCCTGGTCCATTCGGGTCCATCCCGGTCTCATTCAGGTCTATCCTGGTCCATTCGGGTCCATCCCGGTCTCATTCAGGTCTATCCTGGTCCATTCGGGTCCATCCCAATTCTAATTTTCGCCACGATATCCTGATATATCCAAGCAGGGTACGAGTAGCCATGGGGAACGGTATCAGAGCAGTCGCCGGACCCAAAAAGGGGGGGTGCTTCTTATAATCTTTGGCTACACCCTCTAACCGAGCATGCAACCAAAGAGGGGCAAGCTGTCAGCACCCCATTTTGGCCTACCGGCTTCCTACACGAGAATCCCTGACCAAAGCCCGGGTTACTATTCATCATCCGACAATTAGAGGCAAACATGCGGGCACGGAGACATGAAATACAGGAGAAAAGCAGGGTGCACTAGATAGGCGAGGGAGAGTCGTCAGAAGAACAGACAAACAAGGAACCCCGAAAACAGCGGAGCCGGCATTGTGGAACTATTCATCATCGAATCACTGAAACATTGAAAGGTGTCCAATATGGGACACTAAAAATCCCTCTCAGTGCCAAAATGACCAACGACACGTCTGGGCGCGTCCCGAAGGCATCCCGCTTAAGCCAAGACACCCTCGATCTCTCACGGGCGCCTTTTCTGACGGGGCCCCCGGGGCCCGATCCACTATCAAGTAAACGGCACCCCAAAACGAGCCTACAGGCACCCAGGGACCACCGTGGTCGGGGAACAAGCTTCAGATGACCTTTCGGAACTCTACAGGGTTTCCCGAGGGACGATTCAATGGTAGCGAACGCCTCCCGGTGAATCTTTGGGGCACATTCACAGAAAACAGAGATCACAGCGATCCCTGAACACCTCAAGACATTCGAGAAACACTGAAAAAGCCCCGGTCACAAGTCCCTAGGTCTCCCCCGGGGCAACGGTCTTCGGTCGGGGACGATGAGCGAACGATCCCCCGCGAGGCAAAAGGGTCACCAAAACGAACATTAAGATGCACAAAGAGCAATCGGAGACCCGGGGCACTCAACTCCGCTTTGAATATCCAAACGGGGCAAAACCGACTCTCGAGGCGCCGAGTCACCCGAACATTCGTTCACATGACATATGGCGATATTAGGCTCATTCAAATTCTCTCCGTCCAAGCATTCCAAATCTATTAATTAATCGGACATCGGAGATCGGACGCGCGTTCAATCAAGTCTCGAGCTTTTCCCGGCTTTTCTCTTAGTCGAATGGGGCCCACAACTCAGCCAAGCCAAGCCTCCGAGCCACGGTTCAACCCCAAGCCACGGCTCAACCCCAAGCCACGGCTCAATCTCCAAGCCACGGCTAAAACCCAAATTCGGTGGCTCAACCCCAAGCCACTTCCCTCCACCACACAATTTGAAATATCTTCTTACACATATCTCCCATCCATCACTTCCCATCACTTCTCCTCTTGCTTCCCCCACACTCTAAGTGGCATTTCCCCATCCTAACCCCTCTTCAAAATTCGGCAGCCCCATAATCCCCCTGTAAATCACACTTAATTTCACTAATTTTGCATCATTAGCCTTCCATATAAGCCTTTTGGGTCATTAACTTAATCACAACTCAACTCCCATCATCTCTCTAGCCTTCTCACTCTAGGAAACCCTCTCCAAGCCCTCTCAAAGTTCAGCAAATTCCAGAATTCGTGCAGCCCCTCCTCAGCCCAGAAACCGGGCAAAACAAGGCTAAACCAATCCCGTTTTTCGGCGACCGTCATCCAACCTTAGCCGACTTCAACCAAACTTCATATCCCACATGTTTTCGACCTTCTAAGTCCATTTCCGACCTTAGATTTTTCATTTGAAGCTCCCAGCATCTCGTTCCAGCTCTGTCCAGAAACAGTCCCTTAAGCGTTTTCCCGGTTTCTATGCGAGTTATTCCCTCTCGACTTAAGCAAACTCAACCAAACTTCATATCCTACATGTTTTCGACCTCCTAAGTCCATTTCCAAGCTCAGTTTTTGCGTTTGAAGCTTCCAGCCCAAGGATTCTGAGTTGCATAGAAACATCGCCCGTAAGCCTCCTCGAGTCCTAGTCGGGCCTCTAGACGTGCCATTCCCATTCGCGACTTTGGCGAGTCGTGCCATTACTTCCTAGGGGTTCCTCATGACCCTCACTCTCCCCCATGACGAGGTGGTCATGTGCCGAGAGCCGCTCAACCGCGCAAGATAACCCATTTCCAATCTTTTCCTTTACCGGGTTTTCACAGTTTTTTATCGGTTTCTCTTTGCATTTCCGGTTGAAATCAGTCGTGCGCACGCCAAAAGCTGGTCATGAACACCAAGAGCAGTCCCTTAGGAGTTAGAGGAACTCAAGCCAGCTTGGTGCAACACCCGGAGCCCCTTTTGCAGCCGTTTCAACCCAAACAGCCTAGTCGGGTCTGTTCCTCTGGTTTTCTTTTCTAACCCGAACTTTTCAGGAACGTACAGGTCAGCTCGGGTTGAATCTCGGGTTGAACGTACACGAACTTCGTCGGATGCCAGTCGGGTCTGTTTTGACCCGCCTGGGTCTGTCTCTTTTTTTTACTGACCCGACTTTGTTTATGATTTCCGGAAAATCTATGCGTGCTCTCCTCCTGAAACCACCGCAGACTGGCCCCGCACGAAAATTCTATCCCGATCAACCAGTACAGCCCCGGCAAGCCAGACTGCCAGTCGGGTCTGCCAGTCCGCCCGACTACACCGGTTCGGGTCTATTCGTTCCAGCCGAGTCTCCCGAATCCCTTTGCCACTTCTCCGACTCTTTCCTCGTGTTCCGAGGCTAGGTAAAACTCCTCTATGACTTAGAGAAGTTAGGTCCTCCATATTTGTTTGTTTTAAGACGTTCAGGTGGTTATTAACCGAAGAATATGCGAGTTAGTTCATCCCATGCACGCCCATGCACCTCCACGTAATTGCACGTATGTTCACTCTCCATATCATATCCGTATGATGCATAAGCTCATGTACCATGATAGGAAACGGCTCGGATCGATACGGGAGAGACCCCCTTGGCCACGGTTGAGCCACGAGAACTCACGGCCTAGTCCCAAGGGAGGGACCCGTGAGCTCCCTTGGCTTACCCGAGGCTAAGATGGTCTCTCTTCCCCCGAAACGAGTTGATTCCTACGTTTCCAATATCGTTTATCATGTGTAACGTGTTTGTATGACGGGAATGGATCCAAATCAGGGCCGAAGAGATCATCCCGACCCGTGTGAGTCACGGAAGCTCCCGGTCATTCTTGATGGAATGTGGCCGATAGCTTCCTTGGACCACACAAGTCCGGGAGGCCCTCTTTCGCCTCGAAACAGGTCGGTTCCCGTGTTTTCTCCGTTTCGTTATCACTTGAGTCGATGTCGTTTCATTGATTCCATTAAATATTTTGTTCGTGCGTGTTTGTATGCTCTTTTGCGTGATTATGACCATGGCGGCATCGATTTGATTAAAACGTGCGTTATTATCGTGTTTGACGTATTATGCATGCAAGATACGATCGGAATCGTTCCTTGGATTTGTGTGAATTGATGTTAGTGTTTTATCATTGGCTACGTGATAATCACATGATAGATGTGTAGGCTTCGGACCATTGTTCGTTAAATCCATAACGTCCATGACATAAGATCACCGTCACCGAATAATTTCACGAAGGGGATAAATGGAACGTGTCATTTGACTAATTAAATCACTCGGACCAAATAATTGGATAAATTGATTATTAATTCGTAAACGCATCAATGGTTCACGGAACGGCGAAAATGCCCTTTTCTTTAAAAGCTCACGACTTCAAAGCACCGAGACGTGTAACACGAATAGGATCGCGTCTAGCGAGTACTCGCATACCATGACTCGAGTCCGGGCCCAATTTGAGGTGGCTCGAGTCGAGACGCGCGAGTCCTTTCTAGACCTCTTCGTGTCACGCGATCTTTAATGTGAACTACACACGTTTTACCGATCGAGGGCATAATTGTTATTTTGCGATTCACCGATATCCTAGGCATTAGGGAGTCGGAAACACCTCGATCTATGGACAGAAAAGTGCAACCCGTTCGGGCGCAAGTTTCATTTGCACGGCCCATTCCGTTCACTTTCGGTGTTTCTATCCCCCTATTGTAGATTCGGTGGTGAACATTTTGTTTCTATTGCAAAACACATAATACCGGATTAATCATTCATTTGACCTAATCAAACATTAGATAATGGCTCGGCGGAACTCTAGGTTCCAAAGCTAGAGTCAAAACATGAGTTAGGCATATTCCGTGAAACCGCACTGTCACTATACAGAATAAAGTCTTAAAACAAACTCACACACATAGTTGACCTAGAACCATATTCTAGCCCACCATCTATGTTGCCTAGGTTAGATACATTGTTTGGTAATCAACCCCGGTTAATAATTGATTAAATCACGTACACTCGACTTAATACACCACTTGTCTGTATTCACCTTTATTCGTCAGTTATTGTCTGTTTTTCATCAGTTTTATCAGTTTTCTATTTGTTTTTGCTGATTTGTTGCGGTTCGGGTCCGAGCCCATAGGTTACGTGTTGCACGGGGTCCAACGCCCCAAATCACCGAACACGAGGTCCAGCGCCTCTTAACTCACTGAGTGCGTGCAACCCGAGTGCTGAATGGGATCTAGCCTCGAGTCACCATCATACTCCAAATATGGCCTATGTGGAAGGCAATTTGGATTGGATGTGTGAAACGTGTTTAGATATCACCCGGGAGCTCTGTCAGCACCCCATTTTGGCTCACCATTCCAAACAATGATATTAGCAATGACCCAAGCCACGACTTGAGCAGAATACAGAAAACGGCTCGGCAGAGCAAGAAATCACTATTCATCCTCAAGTTGGCAAAATTGAGCAAATGGCCCATGGACATGACAGAAGGACTCTAGGGGTCACCAAAGGGGAACAGAGCGACCAAAGAACTCAACAATGTCCAAAACCGGCGTTTTCAGTGTATTACACGGACGGCACTATTTTCCGATAGTTCGCTCGGTTATCGGAAGATAGTGAATATTGGACTCCAAAAATCCACACCAGTGCCAAATAGATGAAGAGTGTCCCCAAAGGCATTTTGCAAATCATCTGTTCTATACAGAACAACTTTCTGTATACAGACAACTTTTCAGTGGAAGTCCAAAAATGCCGGTTTCCTAGAGAAAAGTTAATTCCAAATATCAGACGCGGCCATGCCCCATCAGCACACAGAGTAGGAACAACGCTTCAGATTGTCTTTTGGAAGTCACACAGACACTTCAAATGACTTCCGAACGGCAAAACAAGCATACCCCTCTTCAGAAGAACATAGCCGGAGAAGGGTCTGATGGAATTACGGCAAACGAAGTTCATACTGCATTGCCCAGAAAACTCTAGCAGACATTCACAATTGGGCAAAACAAACAGCAAAACCCTTCGCGGTTTCCCGAGTAACCTCCGAAGAGCGGAAATGACCATTTTCAGTGGAAATCCATATCCGGAGGTCCTCTTTGGGGAAATTTGACGCCGAATGCTTACGTTACACAATGCTAGCCTTCTTAAGGCTCAATGTGGAGTCGTCGGAATAATTCACACAACTCATCTAGATCTCTCAAACAGTGCTTTAGAGGTCTCAGATACACTCTTCAAGTCCTTGGAGGTCTAATCTTGACAAACAGAGATTACAGTAATCTCCGGAGTGCCCAAGCAACTCAGAAGTCATCTTGAGAAAACCAGTCTCGGCCTCCTAGGACGTCTCCGGCCCCACGTTAGCATTACCGGCTTAAGGGATGATTGTTCACGTGGTTTGACAACTTATGCCAAAATGACCAACATGAGATGCAGACACGGGATATGCTGTCAGAAGCGGACAACTTCGCCCCGATCACTTGCAATGGGCAAAATCGGCTCCCGAGCCCCACACACATCCGGGACATTTCTCAATAGAAAATGTCAATCTTGGGCTCATTAACTCCGTTTTCACGCGTATACAGACAATTCGACGTTCAATTCGAACCATGAACTTCGAATACGCGACCAATCGAGACCCGAGTCTTTTCCCGGTTTCTCCTCACAAGCCGTGGGACCCACGGGCTGCCCAAGGGCAACCGCCCTTTGCCCCAAACTTTTCGGCCTTTTCCCCTTTCCTCTCTTGCCCTCACCTAGCCCAAAATATCTTTGGTCTTCCAAGTCAACACTCAAGCCATTAACTCCACCTCCATTAATGCTTCTTGGCTCTTCCTCATCAAGATACTTGGATGACATTCATCCTCATCTCCATTAGGGCAACCGACCTTCATTAATGAGGCCCTTAATGGTGCTTTGTTTTGCTTAATTGCTCATTAGCTTCACATATATATTGCCTATTTGTGATTAAACTATTGATTCATGAAGCACACCTCATCTTGCTAGTTTCTCCCTCTAGAAAATGCTCTCAACTCCTTAGGAACCAGCAGCAAGCAAAGAACTTCATGAAAATCAAGAATCAAGCCAAATAGCTTTGGAGTTTAGGTCGGGATCCATAGCGGGCACTATTCCGACTTATATCCAAAATTCTTCAAACTTCATAGACGACATGTTTCGGACCCAAGGATTCCATTTCTGAACCCAGTTTTTTAGTTTGGAGTCGTTTGCTTATCATTTTGGATCATTTCGGGTGAAGTTGGAGCTCTCGGGTGAACAGTGCCCGTCACCAGGCGTCACCGAGCGCAGCCAGGCGTCACCGAGCGCAGCCAGCATCCGCAGCCAGGCGTCACCGAGCGCAGCCAGCATCCGCAGCCAGGCGTCACCCGCGCACGCCCGCGCCCGTCACCGGCGCACGCCCGCGCCCGTCACCAGCGCACGCCCGCGCCCGTCACCCGCGCACGCCCGCGCCCGTCACCAGCGCCACGCCGCGCCCGTCCCAGCGCACGCCCGCGCCGTCACCCGCGCACGCCCGCGCCCGTCACCGCGCGCACCCGCCGCGCCCGCCCCGCCCGTCCGCGCGCCCGTCACCGCCCACGCGCCCGTCACCAGCGCACGTCCGTGCCCACTAGGTCCCGTCACCGTGCTCGACCGTGCCCGTGCACGTCCATCCTTGCACCCGAATACCCTTTTAAGGGTTCCACCGAGTCACCCGACTCTCAAACACTTCCCCGACTCTTTCCTCGTATTCCGAGGCTAGGTAAAACACTCTCGACTTAGAGGAGTTAGGACTTTTTATATTTTTGCATGGCTATGGAGTATTATGGTGTTTTCATGCATGTTTCATTCACAAGATTTAATTTTTATGCAATTTTATGTTATATTATACACGTACACTATCTTAGGACTTGCTACCATGTCGGAAAGGGGCTTGGATCATCATAAAGAAGACTATCCCGACCCTATTATGGCACATTAAGTCTCGGCCAATTCTCTAAAGGAGAGGGTTGAGATTTAAATTGCTCTTTTCGGGTTAAGATCGGTCTCCTTAGCCTATTCAAGTTAATTTCCGAGTTTGTTTATCATTATTGCATGCATGAAGCCGGTGTTATGTTATCCTTTTCCTTAATTAACACGTTTGTGAATGTTTGTATGTTTGAATGAGCTAAACAAATCGTGATAACGCCGGCTTTTGTTAAAAAAGGGTGCTATTTATCACGGTCGATGTTTGAGCATGCGAGAAATAATTAAACCACGATTAGGAAATCGTTCGTGACTCGGATAGAGCCATGAGAACCTTCGGCCACCCTTCACAAGATGAAGCCGAGGGCTTCTTGGCCTTCCTTGAGTCAAGAATGAATTCCTTATCTCAAGTTTAATTTGTTGATCGGATGATGTGAAGTTTTACTTCAATGTCTTTACGATTCCCATAGTAAAATATCATGTAAAGACTCTTTTAAACAAAGCATGCATGGATTCGAGTATCGATGACTCATTCGGGTCCGTTTGGTTATGAGGATAGTTTCGGTCATTAGACCAAATTATCCTCGATCCTTATGGAATCGTCTTGGTCGTCGAGTCGCGAATCGTTTTCACAATTAATGCATTCGGCACAACCCTTAAGCATTAATGCCACAAACTGGTTAATCGGGACGCTCACACGATTAAACTCACTTCACACTGATAAAGTTTACCCGAATTGGACATTAACTGATAACTCGCGTCGACGAGTCGTCAAAGGATGTTGGTGCCCTTTTTAAACTTATCAATTTCAAAACCCGAAACGCGCGGTCCGATGTAGCATGGACGTCTAAAAAGGGCTTTTGTGTCTCAACTTGAGTTTTCACTTGATTCCAGGTAACTCATGTCAAGATACAGAAGATCTTTCTGGATCACTTCCGGACAGATCAACCGATTCTTTGGCTTTTTCAGGGTTCTTGCACAACCCTGGATGATCCAGGGAATCGGTCGACACCGGCTACAGGCCGAGGTGGCCCGCACTGTGATGTTTCCCCTTTTTTCTGAAAACAATTTTCAAATAAAGGGCAAAATCGTCTTTTCACAATCCAGCGACATCCTTAGGGTTAGCATAACAGAAACACTACAGTACGGGATAAGAACGGGCTACCTGTTCAGGTGCAGGTTCATCTGCATAGCCTTTTCTTATCTAACTGATGAGTTTCTGCTATCCTAACATAGACTCGGGTAACTAGAACAGTTGATCCTTGTCAGAAAACCTGTGAAATGTTGATTAACCTTTCACTCGACCTAACCAAACACTAGATAATGGTTAGGAGGAATTCTAGATTCCAAATCTAGAGTCAAAACACGAGTTTGGTTAATTCAGTGGTAATTCAGTGTCACAATACAGAACAACTGTAAAAGCGATTCACACACCTGAGATTTGACTCTCTTTGTCAAGTTCTCAAAACAAAGCCGAATGCTGAAACATTGGCATATGTTTGATTGTTTAGCATATGGCATTTGCTTGCAAAAACACCCCTGGGTTAATAATCTGTTAATTCACGTAAACAAGACAATAACAAACACTTTGTCTGTTATTAACCTGTTGCTTGTTATCTTTCTGCACCTGTTTGCCATGCGGGTCGGGCCTGACCCCTAGGCCGAATAATATTAGGGTTCAACGCCCTAATCATCGAGCACAGGGTCCAACACCCTAATCAACACTCACAGGGTCCAACGCCCTATTCAGTGAGAGCGTTCATTGAATTTCAGTTCTTCGGTCTTTTCCCTAAACTCACGGTGAGTTAGAGTGGAATAATAACCGAACACGAAACGACTGGAATTCGACCCTTTTGCAATTTGTATTTATTGTTTTTGAGAGCATTGTAAGGATTCTATTTGGTGCATTTATTCTGTAAGAATTCCAGTCGGTGAGCGAACGGTCCGAGAGTCGAATTAATCGAATCGGTCTAATGCTTGCCCAGACACAAGTAAATCCAAGATCTCGCGGTTCTGGTTCACGCAGGGATTCAACCTCCATGGTTCGATGAACTGTAATGCAAGATTGTGAACCAATTCCCCGACATATAGATTTACTTCTTTCCCGGCTTCTCAACCGACATCGTTTGGTTCATCGAATATCCGGTGTCAAAACGTGCGAGCCGAGTGCAGCTTAATTCACGCGGTAAATAATAAAACATGCAAGCCTAGCAAACCAGAGTACCGAAAGGGCGTGCGGGATATAGGCCCGCACGTAACATGAACCCCCGAACACGGATTTTCCGGTTCCGCACAGATCAATGCCTTAACAACAAACTAGGTGTTCCATACCCCTAGACCCAGGGTAACTTATCCGCCCTCGACCTTCGGGTCGTAAAATGATAAGTGGCGACTCCTTCTCTCACGCGTGTCCGACGCGCGTCCCCGCGGGAAGGTGGACGTTCCGACCAAGTCGCGCGATCCAAAAGCGCGCGATGCGGGCCCCGACGAGAGTCCACATTCGGGTCCGTACAGCTTGGCGACTCCACTGGGGACATACTTAGTGGGTTCAGGCTCGATCCCGTTTGTTTGCCTGCATGTTCATTTACCGCTTTCTGCAATTTTCCGCTTATCTACTTTATGCACCTTTACTTTCCGCACTTGCATTGCATCATACTAGTGGATTTAGGTACCTCGCCTGAAATCCCACGGGCGCCAATTTAGGAAGCTAGGTTAGTCAGAGGTTCCGAGTAAGGGAACGGATCGAGTCGGCTCCGCCACCGAACCGGCCCCCAAAGATCCTCGCTCGATTTCAAGGAATTGACACCCTTGAATCGAGGGCCCCCATCCCTAGTTAGTGGTTTTCCCAGTAGAGCACTGAAACCATGCATAAACAGGGACCGTCATGCTGGGCCAAAAATAACCTTCACGCAGCCTACCGACCCAAAAGTTGAGTCTTTGAGTCGGCTCGTAGTTTTCTTTTTTAGGCGAGCCTTTTGTTGTTTTCACTAAGAGAGTGTTGTATAATGTAAAGAACTCGTGCTATAATTTATTTTCTGTACCTGCATGCATATTTCCAAAACAAACTAGGACATTACATCAGTTTGTTTATAAACATTAAACCAATATCTTATCCATTTAGGTAAGAATGGATCGCCCGCGTCCCTGTCCTAGGCTGGATGTCATCATCACACCGTCAGCGGACATTACTCGCCTTTGGAACATATTCCGCCCAGTAGACCGCGCATTCCTCCGGCTCTTCATAGGAGACCTACCATTGCTCGCCGATTCTCCCATTGATTGGACCCTACTCAGAACTGCCATTAGTTTTTGGGATACTCAGCGAGCCGTTTTCAGCTTCCATGGGACAGAGTTAGCACCTACAGTAGAGGAATATGCGACGCTTCTTCAGCTGTCTACACCGGTTCATGACATCGTGGTGCCCAACCCGTTTGCCACGATACAGAAAAGACTAGCCGTCCTTTTAGGTCTCCGCAACGAAGAAGTTTATTGCGAGCTTCAGTATGGAGGGGAGCACAGCATTAGGACCACATGGCTCATAGACTTCATACAGACCAGTGCTTTGAATGCCACAGGAGAGTCTTATCAGCGCGACGCTTGTCACGGATTTCTTTTACTCATCTTCGGAACCATGCTATTCCCGTACTCGTCGAACCTCACAGACGGGGCACTTGCTCAAGTCATCCTCCAAGTGGTAGGAGGCCATAGTTATGTGGAAGCCGTTTTGGCTGAGACCATTCGGTCTCTTGACTATGTACGAGAGAATCGACGGGGCAGGATGAGAGGATCTCCACATTTGCTTCAGATTTGGCTTCTCGCACACCTCAGGCCGTTCGGCTTATCTCATCCTTTTTCATGTATCACCGACGAGCGATCACTCATCGCTCGCTTACTTCATGTGTTTCGACCTTCCGACCGTAACTACACCGACTGGATGCAGTTTATGGAGGAGCTCACCCCAGCACAGTTTTTATGGACTACACGTTGGAATCCTGGCGGTCCCATGATCATGGGATGTCCTTCGATTATAGGACTTCCCTTAATCAGTCATTTGGGGAGCACACTTATCTTTCCATCCCGAGTCATCAGACAACTCGGCGGGCTACAAGATATGCCTATAGAAGCAGATCGCACTTCACACTGCTTCAGATGGTCAAACACCACAATTTCACTCCCGGATAGGATTCTACGAGTTAGAGAGGTCCGACGCTTATGGAGCACGCGCATCGTCCAGCAATTGTACTTTCCAGAACATCCCACTGACGAGGAGCGAGCTTTTGCAGCTACAGCAGCGTATGTGATGCAGTTCCATCCATATGGATTCGCACCTGTTCGTCGACTACGCATGCCACGGATACTGCCAACATCGCACGCAGACATTTCGGATGCAGAGAGCTCAAGTCAAGGAGTCGCACGCACAGAGCTGCAGGTTATTAGGGCAGAACGAGATCGTCTTCGCTGTGAGCTAGTGGATATTCGCGCAGAACTCACTGATCACAGAGAGCTTCAGAGCGAGTTGGTTCAAACTCGTGCACGCGTAGCCGGCCAAGACAGGGAGATAGCGCGTTTGAACGCTACGCTGGATCTAGCGCAGGCAAGAGCGCGCAGGATCTCCCACCCTTGAGCTCATTTACTGAGCGTTTTTGCCTGTACAGAATTCGCGTAGCGCTCACTCAGCTACGGGTCGTAACAGTTGGCGGTTTAATGTTTATGTTTCCTTTTGAACAGACTGCCTTTGTAAATTATGAAACGCGAATCAAGCTGATGTAATGGCATTAGTGTTTTTAAACTCATACATCTCATGCATTTATATACTGTCATTTACATCTAGAAGATGGTTAACACATAACAATTGCACTTATACACTTACACATATATAGGTATTAACAACTGGCGTCGCATCGATACCCTACTCGGGCACGCGGAAAAATGGCTGAAGAGCAACAACCTGTTATCTCGGAGCGAGACGCGCCACCGATGCCTGCACAGTCCATCCCGGAAGATACACGTGTGATATCATCTCCAGCACCTACAACGTATTCCGGTGCTATTCCAACGCACTTCCCTTCTCCTGCACAAGTGTCACCCAATGTTGTCGATCCCGTGCGCTTTGCCGCACTTGAAGGGATCGTTAATCAGTTGGCTGCCAATATGAACACCAATATGACAGAGCTCATGGCAATGCTTCGGGATCAAAACCGAGCTTCCTCAAGCCATACTCCGTCTCCTGAACGCAGGACAACTGTTCATCGGAATCCGATTGACCCTCCTATTTATGTGACTGATAGCGAAGATATGTCTTTTCCAGCAACGACATATGTGCCGACAATCACTCCAGTCAGTGATCCTATGCCACCACCACCGGCTCCGACATCAGTGCCATTTCCACCCGCGGCGTTCCTATCAACAGATCCCGCAATGATCACTTTGCCGCCGCTCACCATACCTACTCAATCCCCCATTTACACCGTTCCACCACCGACGGTTCCTCCAGTCGCGATCACACAAGTCCCTGCTCCCACTATGGAACCTTTTTCATTCCAAGCTCCACAAACCCAAATGAGCTTCTCCTACCAAACTCCACCGCCTCTAAATATTCCTCCCACTGAGCCTGGCACACCTACTCATGCCGCACCTGCAATTCTACCGACGAACATTCCTCCTGAAAATGAACAGGAGAAAAGAATGAAGAGAATGGAGGAAACCATTCGAACCCTCCAAGCAGGCACGTCCCGTCATGACTTCAGCGACAGTGACTGGAATCTCTTTCCAGGCATGTTGTTACCCCCTAAGATCAAAATTCCAGATTTCAAGAGGTACGACGGGACCAAAGACCCTCGGCATCATCTCCGTCACTACCATAGCAAAATGCTTCCGTATTGGGATTATGAGGAATTTGTCGTCCAGACTTTCCAAGACAGTCTTACGGGATCAGCGCTAGATTGGTTTATGACCCTGAAAGCCGGCGACATCTCTACATGGACAGATCTCTCTCAGAAATTCCTCGACCAATACCGATTCTGTGCAGAGACACCTCCTACTCTTCTTGATCTTAGCATGGCAGAGATGAAAGAAAGTCAAACTTTCGAAGCATACGCAACGGAATGGAGGGGAAAAGCGGCAAAGCATATACCTCCAATCACTGAGCGTCAGCAAGTTCAACTGTTTCATTCTACGCTCAGAGGCGCGTATTATTCACATCTCCTGGCTCATACTTCCTCTTTCTCAGACCTGATTGAGGCAGGAAAGAAGTTGGATATGGGAGTTAAGTTAGGAAGAATTGAAGATCCGGCAAGGAATAAAGACAGAGAGACACCGAAAGAAACAAACTGCCGGAACATCCAGAAGAGGCAAAAACGCGACTATCGGCATCGTCAATCCTGGACATCAAGCTCCACACCCAATGTCGGTGGACTACGCCCCTGCATTACCGATTTCTCAGCCATATGCGCATCCCGTGCAGTATATGCAACCTCATCAAACGCCGCAAGCTTACTTCTCAACCCCGCCCACTATTATCCAGTCGCAACCTCCGCAACCGTACCCTTCTGTTCAAGTTCAACCAGTTACACCCCCGACTTCGAGGCCTCCTCAGCCGGCTCAACGTGTCCCAGCTCCTAGAACTCAACAAGACAATACTGCTCAACCGCGTTCACGCAAGCAATACACCAATTTGCCGGCTCCTCCCTCTTACATATTCAGACAGCTCCTTGCAGGCGACAAGATCAAAACGGAAGCACCAAATCCTCGTTTCGATCCGTCCATGCAGAACCAGAATCTTCGATGCGAATTTCATCGGGGTGCTCCTGGTCATACCCTGGACACTTGTTGGAGACTCCGGGATAAAATTCAGGAGATGATTGATGCAAGACAAATCTCCTTTAATGAGGTGAAGCCGCCAAATGTCCGTGCAAATCCTCTTCCGGATCATGGATCAGGTGCAGGACCTTCTGTGAACATGATTAGCATTGCTGCTATTGAGGAGGAAGAAGATGCGCGAAAGCCCTCAATTCCATTTGCTATTAACTATGCTCCAGTAGAACTCGCATTCGCTCCCGCCCCGTTCGTTATAGAAGTTCCTGCAAAGGAGCCTTATCACGATAGTCGAGTTCCCTGGACATACGAGAGCGAGGTTGCCAGTGCAGAATTGAAGATGAGCACGATGGGAATCACGCGTTCGGGACGAGTATATCAGGGTCCAGAGCATATTGACAAAGGAAAGGCTCTTGCTACTGAATCCTCAATCGCTCCAAAAGCCGTGTCATTCTCTACAAAGAAGGTCACCGATCAAGAAGCCGAAGACTTCATGAAGGTGATCAAAGCAAGCGAGTACAAAGTGATCGAGCAAATGAGCAAGTCACCAGCTCATATATCATTGCTCGCATTGCTTTTGAACTCCGAACCTCATCGGAACGCTTTGCTGAAAGTTCTCACCGCGGCACAAGTCCCGAAAGATACTGCACCGAATAGAATTGAGGAGACGGTGAATTCTATTTTCTCAAATCAGATTTCCTTTTCGGAAGACGAAATTCCCACGGAAGGACAAGCACATGTGCGGGCGTTGCACATAGTTTGCAAGTGCAACAACCACATCGTTGGTCGAGTCATGATCGACAACGGCTCTGCTCTTAACGTTTGCCCCGTCTCCACGTTGAAACAGATGAACGTGGACATGAGTCACATTCGTGCAAGCAAGACCACCGTTCGAGCCTTTGACGGCTCTAAGAGAGTGGTGAACGGTGAAATTGATCTCCTAATCGAGGTGGGTCCTTGCTCATTCTCTATTACCTTCCAGATCTTGGAAATACCCAATGCTTTTAGTCTCCTACTTGGAAGACCATGGATTCACGCCGCCGGCGCCGTTCCTTCATCATTGCACCAGAAGTTAAAATTCTTTGCCGAAGGCAAACTCATCACTGTCAACGGCGAGGAAGATTACGCGGTCTATAAAGAAACGGCCATCCCTTATATCAGCATTGGAGAAGATCAGAATCTCCCTTTCCATTCTTTTGACATGATCTCCGTAATTCGAGACTACGGAGAGGTAGTCCATCGCGAACTGATCGCATGATTGGAAAGGTTCTCTTGAAGAACAATTATGTCCCTGGAACTGGACTCGGGGCACGCGCACAGGGAATCCTTCGACCAATCGAAATGGAGGAATACCGCAATAGGAGGGGACTCGGCTTTCGCCCTTCCTGCCATGAGGTCACACAAGCCCGTCGCGGAAAACATCTACACCACCTTGCTGCACATTATGGGAAGCTCTATAGGGGCATGCCATTTCCACCACTCTCACAGTTTTTTGCAGCACCACCACAAATCATGGGAGACACCTCAGAGAACCCAATCACTGAAACAGATGACTTCTCTTCGGATGCGGTTGAAGCGTTTTTGGCTTTGCCAGCCATACATGCCGTCATTGAGGAGACATCTTCTAAGGTTCATATCCGTCCTGCACAGGAGGATGAGGAGCTTACCAACTGGACTTCAATCCCGCTCTACTCGGCCATAGTTGCCGATGTGTAAGACGGTCTTTATACATAATGCTACCTGCATGTCGGCAATGCCATAAGCACATGACAGAAGAGGGGTTTTTGTTATGGCTTGTTAATAGAATCCCTGCATGTTTTTGATTTCCTGTCCCTAAATTCTCTCTTGCACTCGCTTCTAACATCTTTAATTTCTAAGACAATTCACTTTCATGTCCAGGCTCCAATCGAATCCAAATCATGGATATAACGATTCGGATTCACTCGAAACACATCTCGGAAAGTCCCTACCCATATACTTCGGGGAAGGACTTGACGAGGATGGTCGCGTGCCCGAGATAGAAGAGAGTTTGCATCGTCTCGAAAACCACCAACTCACTTCCGTTGAGCCAACCGAAGACATCAACGTAGGCAATGCAGACGAACCACGCACCCTTAGAATCGGAATAGGACTCGACTCTGCACAGAGGACCCGAATGATCGACTTCTTGACAGAGTACCAGGAGGTCTTCGCTTGGTCCTACGCCGATATGCCAGGCCTAGACCCCTCAATCGTAAAGCATTTCCTCCCACTCGATACTGAAAGATTCCCACCCAAACGCCAACACTTGCGACGTCAAAGAGCTGACCTTCTCTTACGCATTAAGGAAGAAGTCATCAAGCAAGTAGACGCGGGATTCCTGGAGGTATGCAATTACTCTGAATGGGTAGCGAACATTGTTCCAGTGGAAAAGAAAAATGGGAAAGTCAGAGTCTGCATCGACTACCGAGATCTCAATAGGGCTAGCCCAAAGGATAATTTTCCGCTGCCACACATCGATGTCTTGGTGGACAATACAGCACGCCACTCACAATTCTCCTTCATGGACGGTTTCTCTGGATACAATCAGATTCAGATGGCCGAAGAAGACAAAGTCAAGACCACATTCATCACGATGTGGGGTACATTTTGCTACAAGGTCATGCCTTTCGGTCTCAAAAATGCCGGGGCAACCTATCAACGAGCAATGGTCACTCTCTTTCATGACATGATGCATAAAGAGATCGAGGTCTATGTAGACGACATGATCGCGAAGTCCAAAGAAGGAGAAGATCATTTGGTTAACCTCAAACGATTGTTCGACCGCCTCAAGAAATACAAACTCCGACTTAACCCAACAAAATGCACATTTGGCGTCAAGTCAGGGAAATTGTTAGGGTTTATAGTCAGTGAGGAAGGCATCAAGGTCGACCCTGACAAAGTTAAAGCGATCATGGAATTGCCCCCTCCATCGACAGTGCGCGAAGTGAGGAGCTTCTTAGGACGGCTGAATTACATCGCGCGTTTCATCGCAAATTTGACAGACAAGTGCCAACCACTCTTCCGTTTGCTTCGCAAGAATGCAGCGGTCGAATGGGATGATGAGTGTCAGAAAGCTTTTGATACCATCAAGGCATATTTAAGTCAGCCGCCGGTGTTAGTTCCACCTTCACCTGATCGTCCTCTCATTTTGTACTTGACGGTGCGCCGACAATCCATCGGATGCATGTTAGGACAAAAGGACGAGTCCTCTCACGCAGAGCGAGCCATTTATTATTTGAGCAAAAAGTTCACTGAAGGGGAGTCCAACTACCCTGAGATAGAGAAAATGTGTTGCGCACTTGTGTGGGTCATGCAGAGACTCCGGCAATACACTCTCTACCATACTGTTCGCCTGCTGTCGAAGACAGATCCTTTGAAATATCTGCTTAGTACTCCGTCCTCCATGAGGAACATAGCAAAATGGCGTTGCCAACTGACGGAGTACGACATCGAATATGTGTCGCGCACATCAGTCAAGGGCCAAGCGATAGCAGATCATTTAGCAGAATTCCCGATTGTCGATGACACACCGATCGACTCTGATTTCCCCGACGAAAAAATCCTCCAAATGAGTGGTGAGGAGGAAACCACCAGATGGAAGATGTACTTCGATGGTGCAGTTAATTCCACCGGATCAGGGATTGGCGCAGTGCTGATATCCCCGGAAGGGCGCCATTTTCCTGTTGCAGCGAAGATTGATTTCCCCTGCACCAACAACATAGCCGAATATGAGGCATGTATCCTCGGCTTGCAGGCGGCAATCGACCTCAAAGTCAAGGAGCTTGAAGTGTTTGGAGATTCCATGCTCACAATCTTTCAGACACTCAAACAATGGAAGACGAAAGATCCAAAACTGGTGCCATATCATGAGTACCTTGAAGACTTGACAGAAAACTTCAAGGACATCTCATTTACATACACACCACGCATGAAGAACCAGTTCGCTGATGCACTCGCAACACTCGCTTCCATGGTTAGCATTACAAAAGAGAATCTCATCGAGCCCCTCGAATTTGAGATTGCTCAGGGTCCTGCCCATTGCGATGTAATCGACGCTATCGACGGCAAGCCGTGGTACGCAGACATTAAACACTTGCTACAAACGGGTCAGTTCCCAGCATTCACCGATCGACATGACCGGAGGACTCTTCGGCGCATTGCAGCAAATTTCTTCCTGAGCGGTGAAATCCTTTACCGCCGTTCTTTCGATGCCACACTGCTTCGGTGTGTTGATGAGAATGAGGCACAACGCCTCATGGAAGAAGTGCACGAGGGAAATTGCGGACCTCATATGAACGGGCTCATGCTAGCAAAGAAGCTCATGCGACTTGGGTACTTCTGGTCCACCATGGAGACTGACTGCGTCAAACATGTCAGGCACTGTCACTTGTGTCAAGTTTACGCAAATCAGATCAGAGCACCACCCAATGAGCTGCATCCAATGGCTGCTCCGTGGCCCTTTTCAATGTGGGGCATGGACGTGATTGGTCCTATTAACCCCAAAGCATCCAATGGGCACTTGTACATATTGGTAGCTATCGACTACTTCACCAAATGGATCGAAGCTATCACTCTTGCATCAGTCACTGCAAAGACCGTGGCACGCTTCCTCAGACGTGACATCATTGCACGTTACGGGGTCCCTGCGACACTTGTCACAGACAACGCCAAGAATTTGAACAATAAGCTCATCGATGAGCTCTGTGCACAGTTCAAGATTCTACACCGCAACTCCTCTCCGTATCGTCCACAAATGAACGGTGCAGTAGAGGCAGCAAACAAGAACATAAAGAAGATCATCGAAAAGATGACAGTTAATTACAGAGACTGGCACGAGATGCTCCCATTCGCACTCTTGGCGTATCGGACTTCTATCCGCTCGTCCACTGGATCAACCCCATACTCTTTGGTCTACGGCATGGAAGCAGTTCTTCCAATCGAAGTAGAGATTCCCTCTATGAGGATCCTTGCCGAGTCCAAGCTCAAGGAAGCAGAGTGGGCAAAGCAACGCTACGAACAGCTCAATCTCATTGATGAGAAGCGGCTAACAGCACTTTGCCACGGTCAGTGCTATCAGCAAAGAATGGCCCGAGCTTTTAACAAGAAAGTTCGTCCCGCGAGTTCAGCCCCGGCGACCTCGTCCTGCGAAAGGTTCTGCATATTGCCCCTGATTCCAGGGGCAAATTCGCTTACAAATACGACGGTCCCTTCATTGTTAAAGAAGTCTTTGACGGTGGGGCAATCATTCTCAATGATATGGATGGGAACGAGAATGCTCTTCCGGTCAATGCTGATACACTCAAGAAATACTATCCATGATAGTGTTTCTCTCATTCCACGTGGATGTTTTCCTCAAATGCACATTTACATTTCTTTACTTTCTTCGCATGTACAATCTCCCAATCTCCAGCATTTTCATTTCCGCTTATTAATACACTCCCCGCTTCTGCCTTTTTCCCTTTCTCTGAACTTGTCCTGAGAGAAAAATAGTAAATCTCCCGCTAGGTTGAAAACCTCTTTGAGGCGGCCTAGGCAAAAATTAGGGAATGAGGGGCACGGTTTAAAATCCCGAAAAAGGGGAATCGTGGCAAAAGGAGAGTACAAAGCGAAATCCTCGCTAGAGTGAAAACCCGAAAAGGCGCTCTAGGCAAAAGTTAGAGGAACCGAGAGGTATGACCAAATCCAATTGGGACGGTCATAGCAAAAGGTGAGCTCTAAATGAGAAAAGAGTCTAAAAGAATACCCCGCTAGGTCGTCACGCATCTTGCGACCTAGGCAAAAGTTAGGGGCCTTCGGCAGCTCGACTATGAAGTAACAACTACACTCAGTGTGAAGCGACAACAAGTAGTAGTTTGGCAGTCTCCGATGCAAGCAAACTCTCTTTGACTCTCACAGCACAAGACACGTTTCGACATGCAGTCGAATCGTCGTATCCTTGATATGGAGGATCCCAAAATCCCTCCATTTTCCTTAATGCAAATTCTACGGGTCAAGCCCATTCTGTAAATATAAGCCTTTTGTCGAGTCACAATCTAGTGGGAGACGACCACCCCTTTAAATGGTCATCATGTTCAAATCCCCAAAGCATTATTATTCAGACTTCTTGATACATCTTCATTATGGCTATAGAGTAGGATTGACAACCACTATTAGCCCTTTTGATTCTAGTTGCAGGAAGCAGGATTTGAACCCCGAAAAGAGTTTCTTTTTGACGAATGCATGTCTGTCTTATGCCAAAGGCTACAGTCTAAATCCGAAGAGAGACCTTCAGGACAACACTCCAGGCACTCAGTTACATCGCAATCAGTTGGCGAGCAATGAAACGTCCCACCACAGCATTGATTGCGACATGGACGAAATCAACGAGGGAAGGAACACAATGATTCCTTCCACACCTCACACCACTCCCCAGTGTTTGCATTTACTTCTCACACATTTATTTCTGCAATGCACTTTCATTAGCGTGCACCCTCTCAGGACTGCAGTGCACATTTATTTCCGCAATGCACTTTCATTAGCGTGCACCCTCTCAGGACCGCAGTGCACATTTATTTCCGCAATGCATTTTCATTAGCGTGCACCCTCTCAGGACTGCAGTGCACATTTATTTCCGCAATGCACTTTCATTAGCGTGCACCCTCTCAGGACCGCAGTGCACATTTATTTCCGCAATGCATTTTCATTAGCGTGCACCCTCTCAGGACTGCAGTGCACATTTATTTCCGCAATGCATTTTCATTAGCGTGCACCCTCTCAGGATTGCAGTGCACATCGCAAGTCCACCGGGTAGGCGCCTTTGAACCATGCAGTTCATTCGGTATGCGCCCCGTGCATATTGCAAACTCGCCGAGCAAGCGCTCGTGCATCTCGCAAGTCCACCGGGTAGGCGCCTTTGAACCATGCAGTTCATTCGGTATGCGCCCCGTGCATATTGCAAAAACCCTTCGGGTCAGTCCCGACTACTTTTCCTGCATTGGGGTCAGTCCCCTTCGGGTCAGTCCCGACTACTTTTCCTGCATTGGGGTCAGTCCCCTTCGGGTCAGTCCCGACTACTTTTCCTGCATTGGGGTCAGTCCCCTTCGGGTCAGTCCCGATTACTTTTCGTGCATATTGCAAACCCCTTCGGGTCAGTCCCGATTACTTTTCTTGCATTGGGGTCAATCCCCGTCGGGTCAGTCCCGACTTTAATTGCCTGTTTCAGCTTTGTTCCGAAACTACATGTTATTGTGCACATCTCACCATATTCCCTCTTATTAGGTACAACATCCTACATATCCAAAACAAAAAGGAGAGGGCCATATAGGAAATTCCATTTTGATCATTGCTATCAAACTGGGGTGCTTTTGAAATCTTTGATTGCATCCTCTACTCGAGCAAGCAGTCAAAGAGGGGCAAGCTGTCAGCACCCCATTTTGGCTCACCATTCCAAACAATGATATTAGCAATGACCCAAGCCACGACTTGAGCAGAATACAGAAAACGGCTCGGCAGAGCAAGAAATCACTATTCATCCTCAAGTTGGCAAAATTGAGCAAATGGCCCATGGACATGACAGAAGGACTCTAGGGGTCACCAAAGGGGAACAGAGCGACCAAAGAACTCAACAATGTCCAAAACCGGCGTTTTCAGTGTATTACGGACGGCACTATTTTCCGATAGTTCGCTCGGTCATCGGAAGATAGTGAATATTGGACTCCAAAAATCCACACCAGTGCCAAATAGATGAAGTGTCCCCAAAGGCATTTTGCAAATCATCTGTTCTATACAGAACAACTTTCTGTATACAGACAACTTTTCAGTGGAAGTCCAAAAATGCCGGTTTCCTAGAGAAAAGTTAATTCCAAATATCAGACGCGGCCATGCCCCATCAGCACACAGAGTAGGAACAACGCTTCAGATTGTCTTTTGGAAGTCACACAGACACTTCAAATGACTTCCGAACGGCAAAACAAGCATACCCCTCTTCAGAAGAGCATAGCCGGAGAAGGGTCTGATGGAATTACGGCAAACGAAGTTCATACTGCATTGCCCAGAAAACTCTAGCAGACATTCACAATTGGGCAAAACAGACAGCAAAACCCTTCGCGGTTTCCCGAGTAACCTCCGAAGAGCGGAAATGACCATTTTCAGTGGAAATCCATATCCGGAGGTCCTCTTTGGGGAATTTGACGCCGAATGCTTACGTTACACAATGCTAGCCTTCTTAAGGCTCAATGTGGAGTCGTCGGAATAATTCACACAACTCATCTAGATCTCTCAAACAGTGCTTTAGAGGTCTCAGATACACTCTTCAAGTCCTTGGAGGTCTATCTTGACAAACAGAGATTACAGTAATCTCCGGAGTGCCCAAGCAACTCAGAAGTCATCTTGAGAAAACCAGTCTCGGCCTCCTAGGACGTCTCCGGCCCCACGTTAGCATTACCGGCTTAAGGGATGATTGTTCACGTGGTTTGACAACTTATGCCAAAATGACCAACATGAGATGCAGACACGGGATATGCTGTCAGAAGCGGACAACTTCGCCCCGATCACTTGCAATGGGCAAAATCGGCTCCCGAGCCCCACACACATCCGGGACATTTCTCAATAGAAAATGTCAATCTTGGGCTCATTAACTCCGTTTTCACGCGTATACAGACAATTCGACGTTCAATTCGAACCACGAACTTCGAATACGCGACCAATCGAGACCCGAGTCTTTTCCCGGTTTCTCCTCACAAGCCGTGGGACCCACGGGCTGCCCAAGGGCAACCGCCCTTTGCCCCAAACTTTTCGGCCTTTTCCCTTTTCCTCTCTTTGCCCTCACCTAGCCCAAAATATCTTTGGTCTTCCAAGTCAACACTCAAGCCATTAACTCCACCTCCATTAATGCTTCTTGGCTCTTCCTCATCAAGATACTTGGATGACATTCATCCTCATCTCCATTAGGGCAACCGACCTTCATTAATGAGGCCCTTAATGGTGCTTTGTTTTGCTTAATTGCTCATTAGCTTCACATATATATTGCCTATTGTGATTAAGCTAATCATTCATGAAGCACACCATCTTGCTAGTTTCTCCCTCTAGAAAATGCTCTCAACTCCTTAGGAACCAGCAGCAAGCAAAGAACTTCATGAAAATCAAGAATCAAGCCAAATAGCTTTGGAGTTTAGGTCGGGATCCATAGCGGGCACTATTCCGACTTATATCCAAAATTCTTCAAACTTCATAGACGACATGTTTCGGACCCAAGGATTCCATTTCTGAACCCAGTTTTTTAGTTTGGAGTCGTTTGCTTATCATTTTGGATCATTTCGGGTGAAGTTGGAGCTCTCGGGTGAACAGTGCCCGTCACCAGGCGTCACCGAGCGCAGCCAGGCGTCACCGAGCGCAGCCAGCATCCGCAGCCAGGCGTCACCGCGCACGCCCGCGCCCGTCACCAGCGCAGCCA